>NC_040019.1:12198572-12274836 GCF_000972845.2 Larimichthys crocea
GGAAATCGTCCACTGTGAGGAAAAAAAAAGGCTCGGAGAACTATAATCTGATCAAAGCAATATGGAATCACAATCTAGGCATATTTATTACAAAAAATACAACTAAACCAATCGCGCCTCTGATATTAGCAGGGGATACTTCTGTACGAGGGTTGAAAATGATGAATTCATGGAGAACATGAGTAGCAGCTCCTCAAAGACAGGCAGGGCAGGTAAACAGCGTTAAGGATTATGACTTTGATGGGATATTGAGAAACTTGGATTTGAACTTTCAGTCATACAGAAAGTCATTAATTGCTCTCAGCCAAGGCTGCTCTTTTCTTTGTGTGGCTGTACTGGATGGTGTTCGCCTGTCTACCTGTTTACAGCCCTGGATGTCATTCATCACCTGTCGACATCCAAGCAAGTCCTTCATTTTCTTCCTGCAAACATCCCGTGGGGCCATACATCTGTAAACCTAACATCTATCTACACCACATCCCAGAGTACCTTTCACCTGTCTGCCTGAACATGCCGGGGTGTCAGTCTCCTGTCTAACTATGGATTCTATTACCATATGCCACCTTCGAGTCTTCAGGCAGCCTTTCCTGTAAGGCTAGAGTTAAAATATGACTCTTTCTCTGGGACTGGTAGACCTTAACTCCAACCATGGTCAGAAAATCAGGCCTTTCTGGTAACTCTGGCATATTTCAGAAATGTTATTAATTGTCCCTAAAACTAAACCTTATCGGTAACCAACCTTTACTAAAAATAACATTTTGGTTGGTGGAGAATGCTGGGAGACATAGGCAGCCTAGCATTAAGTTCTAGTTGCCAGGCACTATTTGAAGCAATAGCTCAACATTTTGAGAAATAAACTTTTTTTTTTGGTTTTCCTCCTGAGAATAACATGAGAAGATCAGCCAAGGCCTGGTGAGCATAGCTAGCATAAAAGACTGGAAACGGATGGAAAGTGCTAGCCTGTCATGTCCAAACAAAATCCACCTACCAGTACGTAGCTTTAAAAACACAATGTGCCATTTTTGCACCTCATCCAGTCTTGATACTTAATATTTGCCAGACAGACATGAGTATTCTCATCTAACTCCAATTAGAAAAAAAAATATTCCCCAAAATGTTGAACCATTCTTTGAAAAAAAAAACCTTTACATACTCAGTTGTTTACCTCATTTTTCAGGGTAACATTCAATGCTGGCTGTGACAACCCCTTGACCTGCCTACATCCAACAATACCATTCATTATTGCTGTAAACTTGTCGTATTCAAAAAATAGAATATAAAGGGTGCTGGAGTACTGTAGTATTTTATGTGAACTATTTCTCGAATAGTCAATGTCCTTGCAAGGATGAGACAGTTTAAACACTCAAGAGAAAACTAAAGGGTAGAACTTGGTTCTATGTAACTCAGACTTGTAAAGCACGGTACACGCATCGTCATTTTCAGTGGATAGATGCCTTCTAGATATACCCTATCATAAAGAATATGTATGCATGTACTGTATGTACTACCCATACGCAAGGCGCTTTTGTGACCATCAAATGGCATGTCAAATAAATAACAGCAAAATAATAGCAAAAACATAACAATTGAAATATATGAGCAAAATGTTCCAGTTTGTATTCGAGACTGAATCCACTGACCCTCCACCAAAGAGTCTGTTACCTCCCCTGCTTGAAACTCGTCCAATGCTTTGGCATCATAGCAGTTCAGAGCGGAGGGCCAGCGAGAGCGTCCAGAGAGGTGGCACACAGCCACAGGGGAGATGGGGAGGGGCGGGCGCCTAAAGGCGAGGCGCTATCGGAGGTGCAGGAGCACACCTCGTATCCTCTCCGCGTGGTCCGGGTGATGGTGCGCGTTGCCTCTCGCGTCTCCGTGCTTTTGGGCCCGTGTCTGGAGAGTCCGACTGCATCTCAGTGCACAGCAGCCAGTCTTTAGCAATGAGGCGGGGGTATCCTGCCTCCACCTCCATGTCACTGCCAGGCACTCGCCAGTACTCCTTCCCCTTGAAGAAATAGGATGAGCCTATCAGAGATAGAGGGCACAGGGTTGGTATTAGTGTGTGTTTTTGAAAAACAGTAAAATACTAGAACAGAACAACTCGGACAAGCCTTCCAGCAGGGACAAACGTAATAGATGCAAATTAAATATTAAAATACAGCAAAGAAATATATTAACATGATTACTGAGAATGACTAATGGATAACTAACAATACATATGTCCTTTTGCTGCTGCCTAGACGTATTTTTGCTTTCCATCCAGTATTGTTCATACCATTTTATCTCCTCCTTTCAGCATTTTCTTATCCAACTCTTAAACCTGTGATTTCTCACTATTCACCATGAGTTGTCACCACATCTTCTTTATTTTTTCTCTTCCTCCCACTGTCTCTCTGTTTCCTTGTTATCAATCTCCTTGTGGAGACAGATAAAGGCTTTGATGTCTCTCCAGTTTCCCAGCCCAAAGGTATACTTATGGGTGAATGTATGTGCTCTAGTAGTATATACAGAAATACATACATGTCTTTCCATAGAATTGTGGATTCTATGGAAACAAACACACACACACTCTCACACATCAAACAGCTTGGGGCAAGACTTCTGAAGCTGGCAAAAGCTCAGACCCAACACAGACCTCTAAACACCTGACAGGGAAAAGAGCTTCCACACATTCAGCTGGGAGTTGCTGCAGGGGAGAGAGGTGAAGTTGTTGTTCCCACCGAGAGTGCCTGAAGTAAGGACTGAGTACCTCCTGCTAATTAGTTGTTTTTGTGCCAAATCTGAACACCTACAAGTGCTTTATCAAAGCCTAATCTGCACAACCGACTTGTGGAGGCATTCCTTGAGAGGGATTTGCTTCATAAAGGCTGTAAAAACAATGCAAGTGGAAGCAAACATTATGAATCCCTATGGGAAGGTAACATGTCCTCAGTGTCCGACCTATTGTAATTACTTGGGAACAGCAGGCAACCTTTCCGCACCACCTGGGGACCAACTCCAGATAAGACCCTTGTCTAGTCAAACGAAATGTCACGACCAAGCTGATATAATAATTCCAAAGTGTGATTTTCATAGACAAAATGAATTCAGTGTACGATATAATCTCTGAAATTCTTCAGTCATGAAATTGATTTACCAACTTAATCTTAGATATAGTGTATGACACGGCACATCTCAGTCCCAGGCTAAAAACGAATTAACTCATTTTTTTTGTGCAGTTTTTTGATGTACTGCACATCCCTTCCCTTTTTTTTCCCAGGTGATTTGTTTGATTTGGATGATTGCATTCAAGATTTATGATGGAATTTAACTTTGCCTCAGAGTATTTTGTCAAAAAATGAATTTTGGAGAATAATGAAGGTGTCAAATGCTTCATTAGAGAATAGCACTGCAGCTAACGAGTGAAATATATATTTGATATAACTGACTGCTCATGAAAGTTCATAAAAATAATACAAAGTGCAAGAAAAACAACTTTCACTCCAAGTTCATAGAGATCAAGAGTCAACACCTTGAATGTGAATAATTCATTAAAGCATCATGACCAGTCTAATAACATCAGAAATACTTTGCATCCTCTTTCCTTATTAAGAATGGATAACAACCAACCTTTGATGTGCACACGGACAGCAATAACAACACACAAGGAGCCTTTACAACATGTTATACATGCATGCTAGCTATGATGTAAATTTAAATGAATGTAAATGCGTTGTCAAAAGGTCAGTTCACACAAATCGATTTTTCCCTGAAGCCGAATGGATTTTGTTTTATCGTGTTCATTACTGTTAATATTTTTCAAGACTTATGTCTACTCGGTATGACAGCTGCTTAACTGATTCATTTCATACTTTGTGATTCACTAAGTCCTATACTATTATCCTCCACAACTCTCTGTGCTGCACAGTGATTAAATCAAGTTATAAAACAAGCTCTCAGTTTTAGAACTATTTAGCCAAAGAGTCTCAAACCTCAATGGGCTTATTAATAAGTCGAAAACTGTGAGGAAAACATTCAAACAAAAACTGCTGCAGGCAAAAATTCCTACATGTTATGTACGCCAGCAAAATACATTTTAAAGTGCTTGAAACAAGAAGCAACAAACTGACACACAGTTCAACAACTTGTACTGTACTGTATTTATATTACGTTAACATCCATCAAAACATTCAACCCTTTGTGTTCAGAGGTACGTTTTGATTAGTTTTATTATTATTGCAATTATTTTTTCAGTATACACTAATAATGACTCCTAATTATAGGTAATGCCATGCTAATGCAACACATAATTACACAGTACGAGCTGTGAGATCTCGCTCTCTCATAGACACACACATATATATATATAAATATAAAATATATGTGTGTGTGTGTGTGTGTGTGTGTGTGTGTACATAAGGCACTCTGCATTTCATAGATTTTATGGGAGGTAAAAGACCAGAATGTTTTACAGGCACAGATGCACATAGTGTGTAAAGATTACTGACATGGCACATTCAGGTATGACATGCTCCGGTAATGATCACATTAACCCACCTCCTCCTATAAACCTATATGGCCACATTCAGAGAACCAAGAGAAGTGAAAAGAGAGGAGGTGGCTAGGAGGAGAGGGGGGGGTGAAGGAGCGAAACACACACGCATCAACACACACACTAATTGAATAATATAGATTTGAGCTAATGCACTTTATTAGTATATCAGCTGTTAATTTACATATCACCCTGGGCTTTCATCAATGATTGGTTCAATTACATTGAAAAAGTTATTTTACAGAGTTGGAAAACATTATCTTTAGATGGAGTATATCACAAAAACCATATCTTAAATGTAAGATTAACATTTTTTGTGAACGTTCCTATTATCTTGATCATTATATTGTCTTGTACTAGATTAAACTGCTTCCTTCCTACAACCTCAGCTTGTTAAGTAGAAGCATCCAACAAAGGCGGGTAAAACACATGTCATAGCTCTGGGACCTGATATCAATATCTACTCTGTGTGTCACGCACATCATGGGGAATCTAAATCTGTAACGGCATTAAAAATGTACAGTTTATGCTTCCTCTGCAAGAAACAAGAACCACCTCTGACTCAAAGTGAACTTTTCTGATTGACTGATTGTCTTATTCATGCTTAAAAAAAGTTCATCAGTGATAGCTGATGGGTTTTTTCCCCCAGTAACTGTCAAATGTTGGGTCAGTAGTTGACCATATGTCATAAAAAACCTATGAGCCAATTTTCTGGCATGTCGCAGAGAACATTCCTCATGTCGTCCATCTGGCACTGACACTTCTTCCCTGATGTGTTTCCTGAAATTTCACAGACTAAAATCATAATCTGAAACCGTTTTAATTATATATGAACAGAAGGCAGTGCCGATGGTGCCACAAAGAAAGCACTCCGTGACAGCAGATGAGTGGGACACTCTCAAAAAGAGAGAAGTCTTGTCCTGTCACCGAGAGCCACAGTCAGCTCAAATGCTGCAGGCATCATGAGGACTGTACTCACACATGTACGTTTAACAAACCATTCAGGCAGAGCAGCAGAGACAGCCCGGGAGCCTGAAAAAGCAACTGTTATTCCCAGTGCAGTGTTCAACTAAAACAACTACTAAAAAGCTATAAAACACATCCACATGTTAGAACATTTACACACTTTAATAATCATTTTTCACATTTTTCTGTGTTCCACTTAAAACAAAGCATCACATGACTTTCATGATTAAAACAGTGCCTGTGAATACATTTTTCTAGTATTATCAGGGCTTATTGTTGAGTCTTTTTGTTTGAGCTTCTTCTTTTGTGTTTTGTGATTTGTGTTTCAGCCAAACACAGACATACACAGACACTACTGCAACAAGCTGAAATTATGTTTTCAAAGTCATACACTGACTGTTGTCGGCCCCATTTTTAAGATATGATCAATTTGTGATCGACGCATTGTTTCTGCTTGCAAGCTCAAAGTCAAACTGGAAGTATGACCTCTAAGTGAAAATTAACATTGTATTTGCAATCTTGTTATTTTTTACGTCCAGCAGCTCTTCACCAAGTAGAGATATCTACATCTTCAACATCTAAATGCTCCGCTGTCTGCTCCCTGGTATTGGGTAAGGTAAAGTAGTGGATTTGTAGAGCGTTTTCACTAAAAATAGCTTGATGAGAGCTGTGAATATGAGAAAAACAACAATCTGAAAGGTGCTAAAACACTCCCTAGAGCTGATGGCAACTGCAGAGTCTGGTGGTGATATCTTCTGGATTTATCACTAAGTGCAGCACCTTTTACAAAAGAAAAAAAAAGTCAACTTGTCAGGAGATTGAGACAGAATTCAGCAACAAAAACAAAACAAAACAAAAAAAAAGCAGATGTAAAAAGTCAGAATAAATCAAATTAGTCTCTATGTGCATGGTTCACTCGGTGCAAATGAATGTTGAACAGTGTACATACTGCTTTCTATGTGTGTGTGTGTAGGATCCACTGTAATGTTGATGGAAAGGCTGGCTGAGGAGGTGGATGGCTGCAGGCTAGTAACTGATGCTGATGTGGATTGTGTGAGAAGTCATGCACTAAAGATGTACGCCAGGGGGCAGTCTGTAAAATGCATGGCTGCCCAAAGGGGGTAAACTCAGCAGGTTTTCACTGGCCTTGACTCTGGTGTCATTCTTTCACTACACGCTATCTAACTGCCCAATGACAAACTTCAGTTTTATCTTGGAATGGAGAAGGCAGTATCAGAAGATGGATCTTACAGTAAGAGGTTCATGCAGGAGGAACATTCTCTGTAAGACCAAATTGATTAAATTAGCGATCTTGTCATGCCATCTTAAGTGTTTTTTTTAAATTGTGTGTGTGACCTCACATGAATCTAACCAAGTCCACTGAGCTCACAGTGGCAGCATGGATTAATAAGAGGAGACTGGCTTGTGGATTTGTAACACCCAACACGGCTCTCCACTGTATTTGCGGTGTAAAGGTCAGAGCTGTTGTTGGTGAGCTGAGATTCCACTCTTACAAGCTCTTTCTGCTTCAGTGTCTCTAATCTAAAAAGTTTGTTGCCTGGAAACTTGAGCATCTTGCATCCAAAAGGTCCCTAAAGGCAAACATACAGTTGTACTATTCATTTTCCATAACCAAAGTTCACTTTTCAGAGGTCACAGATTTTTCGTCAATGTTTACATCATATTAGCCAAGAGCCTATATATCTTGGCAATCATGTACGAGTTTTTGTGGGAACATTCTGTACATCTGTGTAGTGTATAGTGTTCACTTCCATAATATTTCCCCTGATGCTGTCATTTGTTAAGAATGAAGAACTGTAGCATTAAGAACGAGCTGCTGCTGCTGCATGATATTAACTTCTGTCAGATTCCACACAAATAGCGTGTTTTTCATATAAAACCGATTGTTTCCCAACTCCAAGATTACCTGAGTGACGCAGTTTCCCCAGTTTTTCACAGTTCCCTTTAGAGCCACATGCGGCTTTATAGGCCGTTACAACAGGGCAGGTAGTGCAGTGGATTTGTAGAGCTCTTTCACTAAAACCATCTGTCTGCTACATATGAAAACGAACTTGACGAGAGCTGTGAGTGTTAATCAAACACTAAAGTTGCAGGACCGTAAAACCAAAACAATGAACTGAAAAGTGGTCAAATGTTCTGTAGAGCTGAGGAGAAAAGCAGAGTGTGGTGTGGTGCCACTTCAACTTTTATGAACCATTGTTCACATTTTGTGTAGTTTTCCACTGATTGTGTTCAGATTTTGGTTTATTTTAAAACTAATGTAACTATATAGGTGAAGAGCATACAGATGAAAATTACCTACTGAGTTAGTTAAAAAAAGAAACTCACCATCAGACCACCTCATGGCGTCGTCCAAGTTTGGTGGCAGCCCTTTCCAAAGCGTGCTGTCTTTAGGGTAGCCCAGGTCCATGTGTCTTAGGTGGTCATCGTAGCGCCAGTAGCTGTTGTCCTTGAAGAAGTAGGTTTTGTCGTTGTGTAGCCAAACAAAGGCTGCATCCACGCCGTCGGAGGGCAGACCAAAGTCACTGATGGGACGAGGGTAACCCTCCTCCACATTGTTGTCTTTAAATACCCAGTACTTTAGACCTGAACAGGGTGGAAACGGAGGTCACAGTTAAAGGAGGAAATAACATATTCACCCAATTACTTCAAAAACATTTAGAAATACTCAATAATCAATGTTGATTGTGCTTGATATGGGGGCAGCAAGAGGGCAAATACATGCCTTGTTAGTCAACTAAATTCACGCAGACAAACGTGAAATGAATGCTAAGATAAACATGAAATCAGATACCTTTGAAAAAGACTATTTTGTGGTCCCCAGGCCTCTCGTACACAGCATCCACACTGTCCAGATTGGGTGGAAGGCCCCTCCAGAAGCGATGGATCTGAGCCGGACGGAGAGACACCAGGTGTTTCTCTCTTGTTAGTCGCCAGAAGTATTTTCCTGTGACAGACAAGAAGTGGTTAGATCTACAAAATAGTTCATAGGAGTCAAAAAAGAAAAGCCATGTTTATTTAGAACACAGTCCACTGTGGACGGAGGATGGAGTGCATTGCGTCCTAACCACTATTACGTTGACTTACTCCAGTCGCCATGTCGACAAGGCTATTACATTTCAACGATTTTAAATTTCTCTTTTAATTATAATCATTTTGTTACCTTTGTTTGGCTACTTTTATCTACCTGTGAAAAGAGTATTTGGAAATAGAGCAGTTGTGCTAAATGAGAGGTGTAACTAATTAGCCAGAAGAGCAACCTTACACTCAATAAGACATTATCTGACATGTTTTGGCTAATGGAGACTCTCTTGCGTTATAAATATACAAGCCATGCTGCACAATAAGAGAAAAATATCAATTTCAAGCTCAGCAGATAATAAGTATACAGAAAAATAGTCTTTGCTCTATGGGACTGCTTTGTTTAGACTGCAGAATATGTGATGGTGTGTGAGTCTGCGATACGAGCCCTGGGAGCCACACATGGTTTGGCTTTTTATTGATCGCTGGAGCCACAACTCTGTCCTGTGCCCAGGCCCTGTCTCTTACTCTTTCACTTTGCCTCCTCTCCACTCACTCCTTTTCTGTCTTCACTCTCACAGTCACTTTCTACCTATCCGTCTGTCTGTCCATCTGTCTCTCTTGCTTACTCTCTTTTTTTTTAAGCTGAAATACCTTTGAAAAAGAAGGCCTCCCCTCGTATCTGGGCCACGGCATCAAAGTGACTGGTGCATCTGTCTGGGGCATCCCGGGCCAGCCTGGGAGAGGAAAAGTTAGAGGACGGAGGAACGTTAAGGAGAGGAGAATAAACGAAGAGGAAGGAAGACACTGAATTCAAATTCAAAATTTGAACATAAAACTATACACTTACCTAATTTTTATATAAAACATAAACTTATTTCTTTTAAGGTATGCAGTTCCCAAAAAAATCCATTTACATACAGTAATGGTATTTACACCCACCTGCTGAGAGAGCCTGACCATGTGCATGCATGTGCATGTGTTTTCTCCAGTTAAACAGGCTAAACATTAGGTGAAATGCTATCACACTGACAGGGTAAGGTCCCCCAGTGCATCTCTCCCCAGGGCTAATAAGTGATTTAAAGCACTAACGTGGTCAGCCTGCCAATGATGAAGCCATTAGCACCACAGGGCTGCCACTGTGAGTGGGAGGCCGCCTTTATATTATCAACAAAGATCTCCATTCAGAGCTCTATTAACACGACACCTCTGCCTAGTGGTCAGCATTTGTGATCCTTATCAAACATATTCAAGCTTTTCCATGCGTTGTGTGAGCTGACAGAGGCGGTGAAAAATCAGTGATGATTTTCCAAACACTAGCGAGGAAGAGAAAGATTTCATATGCCTCTTTAGTTTAGCTGCAAAGCCTCTGTATGTCAGTGGGGGTGGATGCATGGAGGACAGCAAGCATTGAATGTTTGATCATCCCTAGCAAGCTACTCTCTCTTGAACCTATTAATTCAAGAGACCATCAGAGTACAGTTAACTCACTTGCAAAGCAGCCAGACTCCATTTATGTTTGAGTCAAGCATCTCAAAATCTACAAGACAAGCCCTATGATAAGTTGATAAAAGAAAAAAAAGGTGTTGTTGTTCGGTGCATAAATGTTAAAAAATGTACTCTGTTGGATTTTTTTTCCCCTGCTGGTTGATGTATATTATAATAATTTTCAGACATATGTGAGCCACAGCCGCAGGAATATAGAGGTAATACTAATAAGACATTTCCTGGTGGGGAAGAGAGATGCTATAGTGCGACAGCCTTGGCTACCGCAGTGACGAATCACTGTGATAAAGCAGACAAAAGACTCTAAATCCACGTCATCACTCAACATTCACTTATGGTTTATGTGCTGTGCAGTATCACTGACACGTTGCACTGCTGTGCACATTTGCCAGTCTGTTCGTCCATCCAAGTCTTTGGTCCAGAATAAGAGATCTTTGAAGCTACTGAACAGAACTATAATGAAAATTTGTATTGATGTTCACATTTTTTTAAGAGGATGAACCATGGTGGTGGTGATCTGTCCTTAATGATCCCAAAATATCCACCTGTATATATCCACTAGTCATGAATTGTGTGGCCATGGCGGAGGATGAAAATCTGACTTTCTGTGGAGAGACTGAGCACAGTCATGCTGGGCAGAGAGCAGACGGTGAGCTGAAGAGCCATTGACCTGTGTGTGGGGAGATAATCTTTATATTTCTTTAGTACTCCTCGGGCAATGAGTCCTAACTGGAGGTACTTGTACTCCGGGGCGTACTTCTGCAGATGCTAGGGGGTATGTCGCAAGACTTTAGAGTTGCTCAATTAATTTGATAAAATACTAATTATGATTTGTTTAAAGAAATATATCCACACATACCCTCTCGTCCCATAGACTTTTCATGTGTTTAAGATCTCTCGGCTCAAGGAAAGTTACATAACCTTTGTTGATGAGAGAGAAGAATCAGAATTGACCTTGTATTTAGATGGAGATGTCATGTTGGAGTTGTCTGTCAACAGACGTCTCTTTTATAATAGTTGCCTATAGAGAAAACGATTTTTTCTGGTCACAAGAGAAAGGCTGAAACAAATATTAATTAATAATGGGTAAATAGCTGAAATAGTTAGCTATAACTATAATATGACTTAATGGTTGAAATGTTTAGCCTCTGCCATGTGTGAATGCAAACTTAACCAACTGAACTATATGAAGAAATGATTGTAACATCCCCTGTTAGATATGTAGTTTGAAATGAATTCAAATAAACACATTGGAACAGTAGATGAAACAGTCCTTGAGTTAAACCTGCAGGGCTGTGGGGGTATGTCTCACATAAAAAATAAAAAAACTACAAAAAAACGTTGGCTATCCTATCTTAGCTTAGCTCTGCACTGCAGCATTTAGGGGCTGTTAGAGGGTCCTTTTACTTTTAACTACCTTTTTGTGTTCATCTATAGGGGACATTTATTATAGCCTCTGCTCCACCATCTTGACCAAGGCAGTGGGCAGAGAAAATAAGGGCCTGAGGGAGTTTGGAAAAAAAACAAACCACGGGTATACAGCATGTTTAGTGTTAAGAGAGCCAGAAAAGGAAAGAAATAAAAGGAAAAAAGGGAGAGAATGAGGCATGATTTCTGTAGAGTTTGAGGTGGATTATTACATTTCTGACAAGTTCTTTGTGCGCACTTTGCACAGCAGATCAACTACTTACAGAAGAGTGGATCTGTTTTCAGGAAGATCCAGCAGGACAGGAGGTTCAGCCGTCTGGGAAGGGTTGCCTGGTCGATTTGTGTGGGACACTGAGTCTCTGACACCTAAGGAGGATAATTCAAAAAGATAAGGCAATTAAATGTATATAATTCATAGTCTGGCTGCTTTTCTTTGCTTTATACAACAGCTTTTGAACAACTACTTTTAAGCTTGGGCTCTGTGAACTCAGGTTGTTTTATTAGCTCATGTCTTCCCCTTTTGCTATATTATACATTGATTGTATTGTACCACAATACAACATGATATATACAGCATGAAAAGCTTACTCTTCATTTTGTCTTTGTGCTTTAAAAAAAAAAATTCAATTCAATTTATCTCCCTCCCTCGCAGTCCTGTCCTTCAGCATTCTTTCCTGCACTTCCCTGCAGATCATTAGTCTCTCCCCACACACTGCTGCTCTCTCTATCAGAGAATACCCTGATAAGGTCATATGCCATAAAGAGGTCCAATTAACTCAATGCGTGTTTTCATGAGTCAATAATGTTGCTCTGCAGAATTAATCAATCGCTTGCTCTCTCTCTCTTTCTGTCCCCAGTGGATGGATCTCTCCTCGCACCGTAGAGCTGCCAGACGCGGACCTTGTCTTCATAGGGTAGGTCGTATTTCAGAGGGTCTCCTACAGGACCCTGGTAGTACGGTCTCATGATGGACTCTATGGCTGAGGTGTGGACCAGGCCGATGGCATGACCGAACTCATGGACTGCAACCGCAAACAGATCCATCCCATGAGAGTCTGAAAGAGACAGAGACAGAGAGAAATCATCATCATGGTTCCTAGGTAGCATCTCATATTGATACGTGGAACTCTTTACCAACTAAAATGAATCACTGAACACCATTTCAAACTCAAGTTAAACGGTGCCTCATGTTAAGGGTCAGTGGTATCTCTATTTTATTGTTGCTTGAGTTATTTTGCGTGTGTTCAGCTAAATGCGAAAGCTACAGCGAGTGACGTATGTCAAACATCAAACAAATGTTTGTGTCATGCACCTGCATTTGTAACAATGCATTTTGAACGTAAAAACTGGAATAAAACCCCTCCCAAATTTTGAAAATTGCATTTTGGTAGGCAGTCAGTTCAATCAAAGAAACAGCTACAGAATGCTGCACACAGCACATTTTTCTTTCCTACAATCTTTTCTGTCCAGCCTTGTAGTAAATTACTTGACAAGAAAATTGCACACTCAAAATCTTAGACACAGCCCCTCTTTTCTTGCTCTCAACATTTCAAAATTATTCGGCACTTTTTTTTGGAGGGGCTGTAAAAGGAAACAACAGATGTTGAAGCAAGTCAGTATTGCTATAGGCGGCATAATAAGACATGATAACATGTGTTTTCTGTTTGAAAACAAGAGATGGTTTTATAAATCATGAATTACTTCTAGGTTAAGTGCTACTATGCGGGCTTCAGCTTTGAAATAGATCACCCTGCTGCTTAAAGTTTGTGACTTTGTAGAACCAACACAACCCCTGTTTGCATGTTTATCCCTGTTATGAGTGAACTCTATAGGTTGCAAGTTAAGAGGCGTGACAGGACAGCTCTAGTGGCTGTGAGTGCTGTTAGGCTTGTGGTGTGGTGAGATAACTATGGTAATACTGCCTGAGCCCCTGGGCTGCCAATCAAAACCTGAGTGCGGAAAGACACCTTAAGAGGCTGCAGGCTATTAAAGCACATTTCCCTAGATGTTCAAATAAAAAAAGAAAAGGCAAAGCCTCCCAAAACTCCTTGTCTGGCTCTGCTAAGCAAGACAAAACCTGGGTTTTAGAGATTTAGTTTAGTACAAATGTGAGTGGTAGCGTATCAAGCCAAGCTAGCTTAGAGTTCCTTGGGGCTGGGCTGAAAGTCTGCATTCTGTTAACCTTATGTTGGCTTCGACTCGGGAACATCTCAGAGCTGTGCTCTGTCAAAAGACAAAAGACAATTGGAGACATGCACTTGTGCTTACAACACCTGGGATGTTCAAAAGCCAAATGCCAACCCTAATCTGCAGGAGCACACGGTGCACAGAGGAGAGGTGGATAAAAGAAAGGGATCGAGGGGGAGAGGACATGGATTCAGAACAAAGTAGGTACCATGTCATTGTATTTACAATCCATCAGAGGTTGACGAGGAAAAAAAATCCTAATGCCTGCGGACAAGTCAGAGCCGAGAGATATGGGTGGATGAACAAGACTCATTGAGTAAGACACTTGTGGCAGAGGGACAAAGAGCTGGAAAGAGAGAGAGAGAGAAACAGAAGGGAGGAGAGGTTTAGAGTAAACAGACAAAGGTAAAATGATGTGAGTGCATGCAGGAGTTAAAGTGGCCCAGAATGAGCCGGAATAGATTTTTAGATAATTTTGTCCAACAAACAGTCTACAACCCTAAAACAGGGTTTACTTTAAGATTATATAGATAAAAGCAGAACATTTTGTGAGGCAACCCCTCTGCCTGCACGGTATCATAAGATATTGTATTAAAAAAAAAAAAAAATCTCATTACTCTGATGCACAGTGAATATAATTTATTAAGAGCTACGTCTACCTTGACTATAGCATGATGTATCTAGAATGCTACACACATACCTTGCAGCGTCAAGCTAAAAGTTTAATAAGGATGGTGTACCATACGTGGAATGGAAAGAAGCACGAGCACGACTAGCCGAGGGCTATCCTTTTCATTTGATAGGAATCCTTGTAGTATTGTGCCCTTGCATTGCCTTGCACCATTACAAATCTAGATTCAGTATTTTTA
This sequence comes from Larimichthys crocea, assembly GCF_000972845.2. Taxonomy (NCBI): domain Eukaryota; kingdom Metazoa; phylum Chordata; class Actinopteri; family Sciaenidae; genus Larimichthys; species Larimichthys crocea. The sequence continues at coordinate 12,213,099 of NC_040019.1, forward strand.
TCAGGGTACATACCTGTTTTCATGTTTGCAGCAGGTCAAACTATGTTAAGAGTGCTGGGATGAAACAACACATTTGCTTTAATTATTCATGAACTTGTACTGTCATGAACAGAGGATGAGTGCACAACAGCCCGCCTTGCAGTTATAAATCACAAGTCTGAAAAATTGTTTATTTTATTCGTCGACGCAGCATAGGACACTGAGTTTAACATGACAGTGCAAATGGCCGAGGATAAACATTAAGGAGTCTTAATTTTATTGGAAGAATGTTTCAGGCACAAGAATTGATGTTTTTTTGGCGTGACTACAATAATTTAATGAGCTCCTTAAAAATCCATTTGTCCCTCATGTAGCCACAGTAACCTACCTTGCTTCTGCATGTTTTACCCTTAGAGTTAGGATGCAATTATCCTTATCATTTATATTAGATTACTGGAAAGTACGGGGAAACCTTAATTTTATTCCATCTCAGACCATTAAAACTTTAAAACTTGGGAAGTTGATTGTGATATTAATATCCCTGAGGAAAAAATGGACTTTAATCTTTGGTATGAAAAAAAGGTGTCCAGAGAAATGAAAATTAGACTTCTGCACTTTGAAATATTCATCAAAGCTTATTGCGCTCCATCAAGGTTCCGAGAAGAGAAAGAGTACTTTGAATCTGGTGATTAGAGAATGGGTCAGACATTTTGTAGTTGAAAAATAAACTTGTCAGTGCTCTCTGGTGGACAAACCATGTAATAGTGAGCTTGTTTCCAAATGACTTTATACCTTCAGAATCGCTGTACCACAATTTATTGTTATCCTTCAGAATATAGGCAGATAAATGGCTTATAATATCCTCCCATGTATTGGTCAGGCTATGCTATAAAATGTAACTTCCCCCTTTTAACGAGTCTGTATATGATTGGAGATACTTTCCCTCTCTATGATTCTGGCCTGCCCAAAGCAAAGTGGATACAAAGAGCTATTATGTCATGTCAAAAATTAATTAAGAGGAATGTAAGTCTGCATCAGCTCCTTTTGTGAATATTTAGTGTGTTAAATTAGGCAAGTTGGCAGCTCAAGAAAAATGATCCTTTAAGCTACTGAACAGACTGGATGGCTGCTCTACAAAACAGTAGATATGTGACAGATCAATGGTCCAAGTATAATTAATATATTTTCACTTCGCAACAGTGAGCAGCAATCAACATGCAGGTGCACCTGGCTCAAAACCAGTAAACAGTAAACAGTAATGAAGAAAGAGGCAACCTGTTGCTTTGCAGACTTTGCCAGCACATCAAATGAAGACATAATAACACTTTTGTAATGACAAAAACACCACAACAACATAATTTATTATCAACCAACTGTTCAACCAATTCACCAAACCCATCTCAATTTGAAGTTACAATTGTAACACGGTAAATAATCTCTGTAAAGCTGCAATATTCTAATATTAAAAGAGGCCTGTGGTAGTAGTTTCTCACTAAAAGTGTATCCCTGAGGTCTAGTTGAAGACATTTCACTGATTTTCTTTTCATTTAAAACCCTGTATTGTTTACAGTATGTTTACTAGCTAGCTTATTTTTCTCTGTTTTGTAGTGGCATTGCTGAATATCTTGGCACATGACCACCACTTGTAGGTCAGTGGAATAGTGTAATTCCAGTTTAAAAAATGTACTTATGCTACTTGCCCTGCACTAAAGATTATGATGGAGAATTTAGCGTCAAGAACAGCCTCATATTTAGTGGAGACCAAAAATAAAGCTAAAGTTTCTGCGCCAACAAATGGCCAAAACAGATCAATTAATGAGTGTTTAAGAAACAGATAAAACAAAATAAAAGTTTAATAGAATCACAGAAAATTGCAACTCAGTTAGAATCGTAGCGGCTCCATGCAGGATGTCATTTATTACTAAAAGTGCACCCTTAGTGCCATGAAATGACCTAAATGTTAGGCTGAACCATCTGAATACCACATTAGAGTTACACAGTTAATTGGGTGGCTATTATCCTTTCCAGTGAATTGGAAAGAAAGAAAAGATATGAAATTCTATAATTAGCAATGACCTTGCCCTAGAGGTACTGTAAGTGTCAAATTGCTAGAGGCATTTCATTAGAAAAGTCTCAAAGTAAGACTTTGTGAAAGATTGCACGGGCAAAATCAATTCTTTTTATAGCATGCAAATAACATTGTCTCTAGTATACTTTCTAAAATCGCATAAACCCTAATTCTGGTCTAAAATAATGTTACAAAATCAAAAGGCAGCAGTATACTGTGCAGGGTTGTTTTTATTGGCATTGATTGGCCATAAAAAACAGGGGGCTTTAGTGCCTCTCCAGCAGAGGAGGAAAACGCAGGTGTCTGATTTACAAATGAAAAAGATGTATTTTATTTGATGTACATTTACTGTGGTGAGTGAAAGAAGTAACCTTGAAACATCGAACAAAGTAAGATGATTCACAGCCAGCATCTTTTCACTCTGGTTCACAGTGAAGGCTGTGTTTTCAACACTACCACTGTCTTCCATTAGACTGCCACCACCGTTTTAATGTTAATTTATGGCTGGAAACATAATTCGTCACAGAAAGAGTTTCCTTTAAGTCTGCATAAACTGCTACTGTACTTGGGTGTGAAAAAGGTGTTCTCAACTAGTGAGATACTCAAGGGTATAGGTAGTCTCTATTTAGTCATAGTAGCAGTTAAAAACATGTTTTAGCCAAAATGGCATTCATGAAGACAAAAACTAAATGGATATGCATATGTTTTTTATACATGACTCTGTTTAGCTGAAGGAACCACACTTAAAACCTCTTAATGTATACATTTTCAGCACAGGAAGACAGCACATGGCATGAGAGAACACAAGTTGCACATTTAAACCAGGGAACTGCGTTGCGTTTAATGTATATATCTAAAAGAGCCAGTAAGAGCCTTTTCAATCTGTCTCCAGCCCTTTTTGGTTTTTCTATGTTTATCCAATCGTAACCATGGTTACCATGGTTGCCATGGTCCCAATACAAAACCAGCCGTCCATGTGGTGTTACAAATCTTAAATGACTTTATGTTACTTCCGACCTACTGTTATGTCAGCGAAATAATTGATAATTAATATTTCTAAGTCCTTTTTTACCACCATGGTTGCAGTTCCCCCATTTGTAATTACCTATTCTTGTGATTAAGTAAAGTTTTATGGGTGGCTGGGCGGCTGTGGTTCAGAAGGTACAGCAGGTCATCCACAAATCAGATGATCGGTGGTTCGGGCCCTCCAGTCTGCATGTCGAAATGTCCTTGGGCAAGATACTGAATGCCAAATTGCTCCCGATGCTGCGCCATCAGTGTGTGAATGTGTATGAATGGTTAGCTCCCAAAAACTGATGAGCAGTTGGCACCTTGCATGGCAGCCAATGCCATCAGTGTGTGAATTTGTGTGTGAATGAGATATGTAGTGTAAAAGTGCCTTGAGTGACTAGAAAGTATAAACTGTATATAGTGTATATAAGTACAGTGCATTTATAATTTTATGTTGTACAGAGGGAAGATGACTCTTCACACGTTTGTCATTAAGGGTTGGGGTTCTTCTAGATGGTGATGGGTAAGTATGCTTTTAACTGCTACTATGACAAAATAGCCATGAGATATTAAAGGCTTTTTAAATCACGACCCACTTGGGTGCCATTTATTCACTTGTGGCAGAAATCATTATGTTGTATGAAATGTTTGGATTGGGGTCATAAAGACAAGAGCACACCCCTGACCAATCTCTCCTTCACTGCCCTGCTCCCATTAACCAAACCCCATATAAGCAGATGATTCTATAAACGACTACAGCATAATGCCATCATGGCCACTGCTGTGGCCTGCTGTGAGGTCTAATTAGAGCAGATTGAGCCACTGTAACATATGGCTCACAGATTTAACGGAGCAAAAACAAAGAATGGAAATGAACACAAACACAAAACTGGCTGCATCATAGACTCACCAACCGGTATAGTCAGCATTATCTTCACCCCCCCCCCACCCGCAACAAGCTTTAAGTTCCACTTCTTGAGGGGCCTGTAACCCGCATGGAGCCTATTTGTGGTTTTAGTAACAATTATGAGAAGAGTATGCCCTGAAGAAATGTCTCTTTCTAAAATCACTGTATTTGCACACATAAGCATCATGTTCCCAGACATAGAAACTGTAAAAGTAAGTGCCTGATCTGCATGGGTTGTCGCAAGTATTATGGTATTATAGGAGAAGTTTGACATTTTGGTCCGCTTATCTGGCTAAGAGTGAGAGTGAGAGATTAATACCACCCACATGTCTAGACGGCAGTTATGAAGCTATAGCCAGCAGCTTGCTTACTAAGCTTAGCATAAAGATGGATACATTGGTAAACAGCAAGCCTACTTCACTTAAAATAACACTCATGTGGTTTGTTTAGTCCATACAAAAACAGCCAGGAAAGTTCTGTTTTCAGTCTTTGCAGTCTTAGCCAGCTGGTGGTAACTTCATATTTTCTGCACAGCGGCATCGATCATCTCATCTCCTCTTGGACAAGAAAGCCAACAAATGTGTTTCGCATTTGGGAAACATTTGTGTGCAAGTATGTAGGATTTAGTGGCATCTAGTGGCGAGGTTTCAGATTGCAAGTAAGTGAATACCCCTCACCCTACAGTGGCTGTGAAAACAAACAAACAAAAAAACAGCCTATCTGGAGCCAGTGTTAGATTTGTCTGTTCTGGGCTACTGTAGAAACAGCAGTACACCTTGGCAGACTCTGTAGGATGACCGACTTCCTCTGTAGCCATAATGGGCTAACTCTAAGGTAACCAAAACACTACTACTACACTACTACACTACTATTATTATTTTCAGGTGTTTACACACTGAAGAATACATACTTGAATATTACATTCCATTTCTGAGTAGTGGCGCTGTTAGGCCTGTTTTAGGGGGACTAAAATATTCTTAAGCCCTCCTAAATAGTTTGGTGTGGGGTGACTTCCTTTTGGAGCATCAGAGGGGAAAGACCTCTACTGGAAAGGTGAGTCTAAAGGATTTTACAGAACAGAGTCAGAGAAATTTTGTGCTTGTGTGCTACGTTCGCTCACATCCTGTGCATCTCCTTGGGGCTAAGCCCCCCCTGTCCTTAAAACCTAGTGACGCCCCTGTTTCTGACATATTCTACCAATACATCCTCCTACATCTTATACTGGACCTTAAGTTAAAAAAAAAAGCAATACTGCAGTGTAAAATGACTCCATTACAACTTCCATTTAAAAATGTGCTAGTAAAGAAGTATAAGCAGCAAGATCAAGGTTTGTATTCGTATTTCCACTGACCCATGTCTATGAGTTGTAGCTGCTCGAAGCAGAGCTAATTTTAACCATTTTATAGTTTAATCTGAATCTGACAATATGTTTTGTATGAAAATATGAATCTTGCAACTAACTAGTCATTACTGTCAAAAAGGTAAAATATTTCTCTCTGGAATGTAGGAGATGGAAGTATAAAAAGCTATGAAATGGAAATACTTAAGCTGAGTTATAGCATTTCAGAACAATAATTCAGAAAATTAACTTTCCTCACAACAAAGACAGACTGATGCCTCTGCACAAAACCATGTGTCGGTAACCCTGGAAATCTCATCACTGTGTCATTGTACCCAAATCACTCTTTTATCGATTGTCATCGCTGTGAGTTGACATCACATAGATGTTGTTTCCACAGGTCTGGCTGAGACGTATTCCTTTCAGCTTTTCCATTGCCAGATTTTGCTGCAGTAATTAAAATACTTTAATCACTCTAAATGGGGGCTTTTGTTGCTTTTCTTCCTTCCAATCATCTAAAGAGTAAACTTGAATTCCTTTTGTTTATTGCTAAAAACATGAATCATGGCTATCACATTGGAGTAGATGTTTGTTTACAGCAGCTGGAGGAAATGAAAGGATGCCTTTATGCCTCCAAATGGGGTCGTGATACAATCACCACTGCTTTAGTCACTACTCTGAGTCCTGTATCTGACACCATTGTATACTACATTCAAAGTTCTAACGAATTAAATATTAATTATAGAATCTGGAACACGAACAAAGGGCAGAAGCACAGCTTGGCTCTAAAACACAATCAGTGTTCTTGTTTTGCATGCAGAAGTCTTGGTAAGCATGGATGTTGTATAGTTTTCAGGCTTTGTACATTTTCATTTGCTTGTTTCAATATCCACATTTTATATTTTGGTGAGATGTCTCCTAAAATATCACTCCATGTCTAATTCTCCCCCATCAACCTTTCATCTTCTACCCTACTTTTGGTTCACACACTTCGTCTTTCACTAAATAAAATTGGTCTATTACATAAATGCTGTCAAAAGTTTAATTATTACTTCTAAAACACCATGTTTGAACTATTTGAATAGCCATAAAAGATCAAACCGATACTACAAGGGACATAACAACTATGCTGTTTACTGGTGCTATGGTAAGCATCATCATAGCTGCTTGTTAACTTACTGGTACCATTTTTTTGTTGCTCTAGCTCAACCTAGTTCATTTTATTACATTCTTCATTACAGCCGCCAAATTATTCACTATACATTTAAACTTACACTACACTTCTTACTGCTCATGTGTAAGACTACCATGACCAACCATTTTGAAGCCTTTTGAACTTGACATTGTGGACGTTGCCATCATGTTTTTTTAGAGCCAGAATTGATATTTGGGTGGGAGTGTGAAGCTGGTCGGTGGATTTAGCATCAAAACCAGCATTTTTCAGACTTGTCAATCAAAAGCTAACTACATGCACTTACAAGCAAAGATCCTCACCTGGTGACCTGAAGGTCCAGGCCTCATCATCATCAAAGTGTGTATCCCCAGCTGTAAACCTCTCTCCAGGGAAAAATGCATGCGCTACGGTGCCCCCTGGCCCATCAAAGGGATATCCATCATTGTGGTCGGCCTTAGTGAAGTCGATTTGAATGTCTGCATCACTTCCTGCTACCTCGTGGAAGTTAAGTGGTGCGATGTCACTCCAGACCTTCAAGGCGTAGTACATGAGGGCTCGAACAGTGTCCCTGCCCAGTAAGGCCGAATCCTTGGGGAAGGTCCTTACTCTATGAGAAAAAGAGAGATGACAGGTGTGTTGCATAAGAGAAGATCCAATTTTGTGTTGTGTTTATCTCCTAAAAAACACCCTGTGGCAGCTTTCAGCAAATTTCTTTCCTTTCTGAATAGACACAATTTTACACATAGCCTCAGCAAAAATTCACAAAAAATGTCCTCTGCACGTACCAAACATTTAAAGGACCTGTCCTGACCCCACCTTTAGCTACACTGTCCAATCTTTCATGGGAAAAATAAAATGCAATAAATACATAAAACATCCTTAATCCTTACACTTGATCTTTGAACTGCCATTTTTTATCCATATTTGCTTTACAAATATTATAAGTTGTAGCAACATTTTTGAGCCCTCTATTTCTGAATAAAAAAATTATTTATTAAACAATTAATGTGAGTCTTTCTGTGAAGTATGTTTACTTCACAGAACATTGCTACTTCTATGAAGAACTTTCTCTTTTGTGGAAAGACACAAGTCTAGAGTCATGTCATGTATCGTGTGAGTGAGTCGTGTGAGTGTTAAATGAGGTACACAATTTATTGGAGTTCAGCTCCGTCCAGATTTTGCCAAAAGGCAAAACACTGTTTTTTTTTATTTATTTACAGTTAATGAACAGTGTTTGGTTTACGCCTAAAAAAAAAAAAACTACCCTAGATAACTGGGTTATGTAATTTGTTTACCTCCACAGGAGAGTCTTGTCTGCTACATATAAAAACAAGGTTTGGAAGATAAGCTCATAGAACAAATATCAACTCATTATCTGTGTCAGAGCCAAGGCAGAAACTCAAAAACCTCACTGGACTGTCAAACATTTATTTATTAATACAAACTTAATTTGTTGCTATAGAAATGGAGGCTCATAGGTGTTTTAACACAGCTCTGTGGGATCTAACTTTTTTTCATTCTTGAGGTTAGATTACTGAAGTAGCTAATTATTCCAGATTTTTATAGCTATGCAGATGACAACACAGATATCGACCAGTAGTCTTTAGATTTACAAACTCTTGGGGTAGAGAGTAATGTCCCAAACACAGGGTCATGCTATTCTAACATCATAATTAACAGCTGGCCACCTGACTTAACCACTTTTGTCAACATGTCCTATTAAGTGGACACTACCTCTGGCGAAACATCTACTGTATTTATCTAGGTCGGCAGTTACCCACTCATGAAATTCATGGAAAAAAGAAAAACAATACTCTATATGACCTTTTAAGCTCTACTGACACGATTAATCTATCCAACAATGATCTAAGATGTGTTTAGACCTCTGCAGAGGCTTGTTCACTCTTCTTAAAGCCTTCACCCTGTTGACCTGCTGTTTTTTTTACAGGTAAGGATATAACTTGAGTCACAACAACTTTTGCCACCAGCTAAATTTTAGACCTTTCATCCCCCCATGATCCAGAACAGCAGCTGTTCCAACGACTTAGCTTGTAGCTGAGGCTGACCGGGGCTTTACTGTCAAAGTCAAACTTCTGAACACCTGCCAGGGGAGCACACCCCAGCAAGATCTCTTTAATCTTTTAACTCACTTCTCAAAGCACACTTACACCGGTTCACACACTTGTGCAAGTTCTCTCTTGTTTTTTCTCTGCTTCAGTTTTGTTCTCATTCATCGCTGCAATCTTATTATACACCAATACACCTACAATTTACACATATACAGCCAAGCAGACAGAAAGGCAGCATTCTCTGTTTTAGCTCTAGATTTTTGTCTCCTTTCTCCTGTTTAGTCCATCACTGTTTCTTTTATCTTGCGAGGCCATATGATGATATGTGTGTACAGCATATGAATCATTTTATTGCCAAGTGTTAGGAAGTGTTTTGCTTTTGTAAACTTCTGTAAACTCGTCCGCCTCAAGAAAGTCGGTGGAAAACAAAAAGGAGCTAAAAGGAAAAAGGAAAATCAGACATAAACACGACTCGAAATGAACGACAGACAACTGTTTGGTCAAATATGTCAGTGTTGTGTTTACAGTTGCTGCAGGTTTGTCAGACTATACTCAGTCACACTCTATAGTACCACCACTGTGTTCTCACTCTCATAACTCACGCTTTACATAAAAAAGCATTAATCTTATGAACCCTCTTTCATGATTCAGTATAGAAATGTAATGAAGTAACAGTAATTGGTATGACCATAATCATACAAATGCAACTATCACCTCTCACATCACAATAAAATCTTTTCAAGGTCGTCATGGTATTCATCACCTTCCTCTCCGCAGTGCCTGCTTTATCTGCTTGTTGCTCCGCTGTTACCACGATGTCTTTAACGCACCCAGCGATGTGAATGAGTTCATTAGTGCGGCTAATTAATGTATTAATTAGCAAATATGTCTATGTCAACATGTTGTCACAAAACACATGGGCAGTATTAGCACAGCAATAAGGAAGTAGTAGTTTGAAAATTAGTTTTTAATTCATTAAGATGCAAATTTATGCAGCAAGTCAGATCACCTACTCAGTGCAGAGACCTGCATACAGTAGCTAAGTATGCTTTTATTTTTTTCTTGATTTGTTCCCAAAAAATGTGCCTAGTCTGCCAGTCTGCCTGACCCCTCACTGCAAAGCACAGTTATCCAAGGTCACAGCTAATGGCTCAACCTCCACGGACAATTCACCTGCTTATTAGTCCTAATTCAGACGGACGAGGGTGGGTGATTGTGCATGACTGTGTGTTTGTGTGTGTTCCGGTGAATGTTAATGAGAGAAAGATAGAGAGGCAGAGTGCACGTTTTTTTAAGTGTCTAAGCATGCGTGTGCATCTGTCAGTTTGTGAGCGTGTGTCCATGTGCGCGCGTGTGTGTGTGTGTGTGTGTGTGTGTGTATAATTGTAGGTAAGTCTGCCAAGGTCAGAGCAGTCATGCCCTGCATCACAGATGAACTTAGGAGTCCCAGGGAACTGCTTGTGTTTACATAAGGGGACTATAGGTGCATAAAACATGAACCAGTTGTCATCCCCTTGGTGCTTCCTTTAAGTTTGGTTAACTTTCCAGAGCTGGCAGGGATCCTGTCAGTTTGTCAATATTACACCTTGATTCTAACAACCTCATTGATTATGTTTTAATCAAGTGACCAGCAGCGGTCAAATCTGATGTTTATTTAACAGCTTGCCCTCATTAAGTCCACACCAGTATAGTTTTTTTTATGTCTTAGTGTTTTTCCTGTCACAAAAGGACTTTTTTTCCTCTAGATCAAGTACGAAGAGAAATTGTCTGTCATGACAATATTGGAAATCATTTTATTTCATTCCACTGCAGCATAATATATATATTTCTGCCCACTATTGAAACAGTAATCCAGTTTGGAGAAATTTGAAACATGCTGGGCACTGGTTAACTGTTTTATCCAATTAAAAACTCTTTAAATAATTCAGTGCTTCTGAGCCAAGACGATTTCTATTTTTTATAGCAAGGGTACAGTACAGTGTATAGAAGAGTTCTGTATGCCACTTTGCCGTTCTGAACTATTAGAAAACCTCATTCAAAAACATCTAATTTTGCTAATCAGACCATTTTTCTAGTTTCTAGTTTTTATTGACATCTCCCTCAGTACTGACGTCATAGCTAAGCAATGTACTGCTATAGCTGGAGGAGCAGCAAATCACATTTTAGCCACCAGAAAAATAACAAAATCACTCTAAGTGTATACAATATTTGGAATAATTGACTGCTTTACTTTGCTGTCAGACAGTTATTTCAGACTGGGAACTGAAGCTGCTGTCTACACTGTTTAAAGACATTGGACTGTTTTGATTGTTGGAATGGCGAAAAGACTAGCTAAGACGTTTATTTTGTTTTTGTTTGCATGAAGTGTGTTTTATGATGAGTTAATATGGCAGTTATGCTCAGTTTAGAGAGAATTCAGGAGATGTCAGGTTGTATTGTTTTTTTAAATTATTATCTTCTATTGATTGAAAAAACTGGTGTAGGAGTATATTTCTTTTTTGACAGTTTAGGAGTTTATTTATTACACTAAACATAGCAAAGTCTTTCATGAGTTTGTTTCTTTTGCCTTGGTTTTCAGAAATAATTGCATAATAAATGTCTGAGCCAAACCATGACCAACTTAAGCCTAATATCAGGAAAGAAAATAAATCAATATTTATCGAGATTGAAACTAATTCCTAATGCTTATTATGCTGTAAATAAAACCCTAAATTACATAGTTAGAAGGCAGTTGTGGATTTGGGTTTATAGTGATTTTAAGTAATGACATATCTTTTATAGTCATACTGTAACCATATTTTCCCAACAAGTCAATCCACCAATGATCTGCCTATTGTTTCGCTTCACACCGCTGCCACACCACACTATCATAACACCTTTGTGGGAGTAAGAACAGAAACCTGACTGTTAATGGCAGTCAAAGGTTGTGGTTTTTGTGGGCAGTAATGGAGTCACAGGTCATATCATTGCATGATTTTCTCAGCTCAGCTTTAAAAAACCGAGCAGATGCCTCAGTGATCATGTTTATTTTTCCCGAAATTTCATGGCCGTGACTGATGACCGGTTAGAAAGTGATAAGCACATGAGCCAGCAGAGTTTGGAAGAATAAAAAGTGCAGATGCAAGAGTTTTGGGCTGCAGCATAAAGCAGGAATCATCAGTGGCTCAGTGGCTGAGGGCTGTTTAACAGCAACAGAGCTCCTGAGTGTGCATCATTGACTTACAAATAAATATCTGAGAACAGAGTGTACTGTCAGACGTTTCCACATCAATCAAATATAATACCTCTATAAAGAACTGCTTACATCAAAGAACACCCTGACACTATTGAGCAGGAAGTCCAGGGCAGACTGTGAATCTTTCACTATGGTGCTCAACTGACAGAGGATGGAAGAGGAGGAAATAGCATGAGAATGAAGGAGAGGAGAGTGAAAGCGGCACGAGAGAGAGATTTTTCACATTAAATAATATTTGCAATGAAGCTGTTTTATATTTTCCATTTGTTTTAACTATTGTTTTCACTATTTCATCTTTATTGCAGTTACCGTTGCAACAGGGCTAATCAAAATGCAGACAACAACATAGCTCTTATTTTGAAAGTAACAAATTACTCCACTTCTTTCAAAGGAGAGAGTGCTTGAATCTGAGAAACTGGATTTCTGAAGGTGTTTATCACTCTTAATTTCCCTTGTCTAAAGGGCTAATTGTCAGTTCACACAATTAAATGGATATAAACACAGGTTTGTAGACTGCTCAAATGAATCGATAAGAGGAGGTCAAAGTTTTGCAAACATTTTATATGTAATGCATTATTTGAGGAAATTAATAATACATCCATCTCCTATTCCCCCTATTAAAAATGATGCATGGGCAGAAAGAATGGTAAATAAAGCCTTACATGCAATACAATACATCCTTTCCATCGGCTTCATTTCTGTTGCACTGGAACAAGTGAGATTAATTTCCCAGCTATCTAGATAATGGCTGTAATGACACAAAATGAACAAGTATAACTAAATTATTGGAAGTTAACAAAATAAACCTTCTAGTTATCATGTGCATAAAATTGCTATGGGAATATTTTTGTAGAGTGGATGTTTTACATCTTATCTGACTGATGTAAAACTTCCTCGAAAGAGCTGGTGAGGCCATGCTGTTATAAATGTGTAATGAGGAGGAAATGAGTTTTGCCATTACAGGCTCTACTACACAATATTATCTGAGTAATCCTGGTTAGTTAAAATCTGAGGGAAAACAACAGTCTAATTACAATATGCCGCTTGTTTTATATCGGGGGAGACTGCTTCAACACATCTCCAGAAAATGTCAAATTCAGTGCTTCACTCTGCACTTCATCTATTGGCAGCTGGACAAAAAATGCTCTGTGAGGCGTCAATGTCACAGAGACCTCGGAGCTGAATAAAGGCGCAGATGACAAATTAAGGCAAAACCTGTAAGACTCTATGTGAGAGCTCTTAAGTAATGATTTTCCACATACAGCAAGCAAGGCCAGACATTTTCCACATCAAATAAAGTGCCTCGAGAAAAGGAGATGCTTTCATTAAATCAAACCTCAGAACAGTCCTGTTCTGTATTGAATGTCGGTGTTTTACTATGTTGCTATGATAAACCAAACCATACGGAAACCTCTGAATGTGACTGAATCTGAAATCAAAAAAAGAATCCACAAATGTTTAAAATAAAGGCACACTAAATTTGCCATCTGTTTCTTGGCAGGAGCACCCGGCTGGAGGAAAATCTACAAAAGATACGAGGCCTATATATCTCCAGTTTCCAGTAAAACTTGGCTGTGAGGTGCGAGCACAAAGGTGGCTTCACTGGAGTGAAAAGACAGGCTGCCTTATTTCAAATAGCCGAATGGGGCTGAGCTGAAGGCATCGTAAGAAGTGTGATTGGCAGTAGTAAGTTGGCAGTAGTAGGATGTACAGAAAGAGAGAGGAAAGAGAGAGCGAGTGATAAGAAAAAGCAAAACGTTCCAGTCATAAAACAGCAGGTCTTCACAGCAGCGTGCATGCTGGTCCCCTGAAGCAGATGTTGACTGTACAACAGTTTCGGTGCGATGCTGGACTGCTGCCACATGGTTTTTCAGGTCAGCTCAGAGCCATGCAATCAAAATCTTGCCCCCCCAAAAAAATGTCTGTATCTCAGACTGAAGGCCTTCAGTAGGTGGATGTGGGGGATTATTTTAACAAGACAGTGCCAGAGGGACAAAGTCACCGGGTAATTTCTTATCAATAAGCCATAACCATCCTGCCCCCAGCGACAAGTGATTCATCCCTCTGAACTCATCCCTCGAGCAGTCTGATCTGTTACTTTTGCTGCGGCATACCAGAGTGGAGCAGCAAAGCCTTAAGTTGGAAGAAGCTTACTCTCTCCCAGTTGATCCTGGCTGGAAGAATCAGGGAAATACGTTTATATTGGACAATTCTGCACCTCATGATTTATGTTTAGTGCCAATGTCAGTGCCAGTGGAGGAAGTAATGAGCTCTTTATGTAGTGAGGCATAAAGTTAGAATGTGGAAACCAAGGCGACTTTCATGTTTGTGACCTGTTACAATTATTGTAATGTCTTTTGTTTTTTCCCCCCTCCTAAACCATAACCAAGTGTTCTAGTTGCCTAACTTTAATCCTATTATAACTATATGTTTGTTGATATAAGCACAATTCCAATCAACCATACTGTAGTTGTCTAGCAGCGATGTTGTTTTCTATAATTAAATCATTGAATAACTTTGCAGAGGAAGTTTTAATAAGTTTTTAATAAGACTACTGTAGAAGAGTCTACAGCCATGCGGTTAAATAGGACTGTACTGTACGGCATCCATGCTTTACAGTGGGAACCACACATGCAGATACCATCTGTTAACTTCCTCTGTGTCTCACAAAGACACGGTGGTAAGAACCAAAAATCTCACCAAGGTACAGATTTCCACTGATCTAATGTCCATTCCTTGTGTTTCCTGGCCCAAGCAATTCTCCTCTTTTTGTTTGTCTCTCTGAGTAGTGGTTTCTTCGCAGCAATTTAGCCACAAAGGCCTGATTCATGCAGTCTTCTCTAACAGTTGATGTTGAGATGTGTCTGCTACTTGAACTCTGTGACACATATCTGTGGGCTTTGGTCTGAAGTGCTGTTATGTGGTGATTTCTGAGGCTGGTAACTGTAATGAACTCATCCTCTGCAACAGAGAAAACTCTTGGTCTTCCTTTTCTAAGAGTCAGTAAAAGTCAGTTTCATCAGAGTGTTTGGTGTTTTTTGGCGACTGCACTTGAAGATTCATTTAAAGTTGAACTGACCATGGACATGTTTTAAAGTAATAATGGATTGTTGTTTCTCTTTACTCAGTTGAGAGTTTCTTGACCTTACATGGATTACTACAGCAGTCAAATAGGGCTAATTACTGTACGCCAACGCTACCCGTGAACAACACAACTGATGGTCTCAAACACATTTAAAAAGGCACGAAATTCTACTAACTACCTGACTACTCACTACCTCATTAAACTTATTAGACAACTTTGTTGACTTTTTTTTTTTATTTTGCTTTGTTGACTGTATAGTACATGTGTGTGCGCGTGTGGCACATTTTCTTTGTGTACTTCTGTCTCTTTAATGCTGAATCCAGCAAAAACAGAAAAAAAAATCTTTTGGTGCTTTTTTTCTCTCAGAATATAAAGAATGTTGATCTGAGAACCAACTACAATTCTGCTTTTACAGTAACTACTCCATCCCCCTCATTCTCTTGTGCTCCCACAGCCTTCCCATCGTTCTTGCTTATCGACCCGTTTCTTCAATCCTCCAGTGCCCTGATGTCCTGCTTTCCCTCTGCATCTCGCTTCATTCTGCTTTTCTTCTTACCTACTTTAGATCTATTAGCCTCCTGGGTTCATCATTCCTCTGCAGGTAGCATCAGCCCATCTGGCCTGTGTGCTCATTCTCCTTAATGTGGACTGTTCTGGCTGAAACAAAGTCTTTCTTCGGGTACTTGTTTATCAAGCACCAAACAGATTACTGCTTTGATTTGTGCCCATGGTCATTCTGCTACTTATCTGTGCATACTGTGACATGACTGTGTAATAACTTGTTTTCTTTGATTTTATGTGTCTGGAAATTGGAAACTAGTTGGTCGGTCATCGCCCCCTTGCTCTTAAAAGTAGATTGTTCATTCATTGTCATTCTAACTGAAGCACTGTGTATAGACTTGAATATCAAACCTACTTTCCTGATAAACTGTACTTCAGCATCACATATTCTGAAAGCACACCCAAGATTTTCACAGCCGACCTGTCTGTTTCAGTGCCTTCCCGCTGTCAGGTACACACTGGAGCTTGTGGCAAAGCAACATCCCGCTAAACTGAAATGCCGTGCTGACCTGTCAGCTGTAAACACCCTGCAATTTAACCACTTACACCCATACATGAAGGCTCAGTACTAGACGGTAGTGTACGACGACGAGAAGAAGAATAAAACAAAACAAATAAGATGACAGTAAAAGCAGCACTGAGTGTTGCTGTGGTTACTACAAACTGTACTGTGTGAATATGTGAATATCTTTTCTGTATATTTCTTGTTTTTTCAAGTTTTTCATATTTAAATGCCTCATTAGCATGCCTAATTCTGCAGCTGTTAGCTCTCCTTAGGTGTAATCATAATATTTGGCAGCTTTGTAATTATAAACTTTGCGGCTCCAAAATGTACATCCTATAACGCAGCAGTCAATATTCAATATAGTCTAGAAGAGCGCTGCTTGTTGGAATAAACAATGAGGGGGCAACTGATCAACTGTCACCATGCGTGCAGACATCTGTGGCTGAAATGCACTGCAAAGCACAAATCAACTGTCACATGATTTTTGACAAGACTTACAAGTCTGCCATGTGCTCTGTGAAGCTGCTTTGAGACAAATGCTAACATGCTTTACAATTACAAAGCTATGCTGCTGTGTAGCAGGTTCACCATCTTAGTTCAGTGTGCGTTTGACTAATTGGGATTAAACACAATTCACAGCTGAGGCAAAAAAACTGAAGTATTGGACACACTTTGATCTGATGATGGTGCTAAAAAGACAGTGAAGTGATCACCAAGTTTTTACAATTCATCTTGAGGGCAACAAGAATGAGTGTACCAAATCCATCCAAACATTATGGAGGCTTTTCATGAAATCCACAAAGGAAAAATTTGAGGATCACTAAAGTCAGAAGGATTTATTGTCTGGGAACCATGTACCAAATTTAACTGCAGCTCATTCAATAGTTGGGATATTTTAGTGTGGAATAACATTGGTATAAAGTGGTAATTTTCAAAAACTGCAGTTTCTCAGACTGGGGGGGTTGTTCGCCCAGGGCGCAAATGTAGCCAGAACCGGCGCTGGTCCAGTCTATGATTGCCATCCATGTAACCGTGTCCCACACAAGAACACTGTTTTATTTGAAGTTGGGCTGCAATTGACTAGATGTTTAACCACAATGCAACACATAAAACAACCTGAAGTGGTCCTATTTTCCACCCACAACTCAAGGAGTGCTGCAAGTTAAAGTGTAAAATGCATCGTTTCACTTGGTAATAAGATAATTGTAAGTGATAATAACCTTTAAAGTACAAAATGACTTCCATCAGCGACAACACTGACATTTGTGAGAGGTCACTGCTCATGTGTGGGCAAAACAAATATTGGAGGAGATTTTATCAAAAATTGTGGTGTCACTGTGATGGCTTGTGTCTAATAGATGATTAATTGAGAAGCACTGACCCTTTACAAATACCTCTCACAACAGCAGAGATGCGAGAGAAAAGAAATCCAACCTTGTGTGGGAGAGGACAGATGTGTTCCTCATCATGTGTCTTTCATTGCATCCGGTTGTGTGAGAATGTGTACTAGCATCTACTGTATTAAAGTGTAGGTATTTTGCCACATGGGCACACGGATATTACATGAACTGGATGACACACCAGTTTAAATCATCTCCTTGTTGAATCACCCTTAATATCGTGTGTGAATCAGCACAGACCAGCCATATGTTTCACTGCCTCGTCCTCTGCTGTCATCACTAAGCTGTGTCCCTGACAGATGTTCCAGCTGCACTTAACATGACTGTATTATTTTATCGTGTACAGTGTAAACTGCAGAATGACTGTGATGAAGCCTTTTACTTTCAGGAATGATACAAATTACTCTAGTCTCTCTGAATAGAACCGCATAGACCTTGGTACAATATCATGCAGCAAATTTCAAAAGCTTTTAAAATAATTCTATATTTTAGACACAACAACAGCAATGCATTTCTTTCTATATCACCGGAGTGTCTTGAAATAGTATTCCACTTTTTACAAAATGCTCCTCTCCTGAGCCAAAATTGATCAAAGAAGCCACAAAGATTTCCACCTTGAGGAAGAGTCACCTAATCTAATCTACCAAAGGATGCACAGATGGAGTAAAAAATTGTGATGGTTTATAACTTCTAGCTCCCTGTATTGCACTGATGTGATGTACTGTGTACCGTGTATGATTGTGTTAGGCTTAGATAACCTGGTCTCATGCGACACAGACAAACAAAAACACTGAAAACTCTAGTATTTCTAAAATATCATAAAATAATGAGTAGTTTATTGTACCCCTGTTTTTTTGTGATTTTCCTCCTCCAGCTTTCAGCAAGGGTTGGGGATTTCCTCTACTTGTTTTCAGTGGGTTTGGACCATTTTATACGTGTCCAAACCCAATACAGTGTGTACTTAAAAATACACACTGTATTTTTTGGAGGAACTCTCTGAGCACTTTAAGTGTTCCAATCTGAGCTCAAATATGCAGAAAAACTTTCAAGAAAAGTTAGAAACGGTTGCTGCTAACACAGGACGGATACAACCATGCCATAAGAAACATCAATATCAAGTCTGTCTGTTTTTGGTTTGGGAGAAGATATTTTCAGATTTGTTTGTCTGTAACTATGTTTGTTGTCGCCTGAACCGTGCTGCTGCTGCTGATCAACATCAACGAATGCATTTATGGACTAATGTGGTAGCTAAGCAACAGCAAGACGCCTCTTACTGTCTAAAAACACGTCACTGTGTTCGCTTCCTGAGTGCACTGACTCAACAGTCTCATCTAATGTGAAGCCCCCTTCAGGATTCAGCATTGCCACAGCTGTGAACTGTAAGTGATCTTGACATTGATTTCTGGATATTCTGATTATTAGAACCTTACAGTGCGTGGTAGATTGTGTATTATATTTATCCCTACCTCCAGGATAGATGCCTCTTATTCCATTTGTTCTGAGGAGTCAGACTTCGTTTCCTGCGGCCCATTGTCGCGTCTGCTTCAGAAACATCTGGCAGAGAACATCTGGGTGTTTTCATTAGCCCCAGTGTGGCTTGGTCTAAAAAAGGGGAGGAGAGGTAATTGTGATACAGATTAATGGCGGTACATTAATTAAACCTAATATTAGTGTACGTGTCACTTTATTACTTCCGTTTTCTCACAGCTGTAATATAAAGATACATGAACATAGATTATGTTTAACTTAAACACAGTGTGTAAAGAATACTCCACTACTATCTGTTTGCAAATGACTGTTTGAGTAGCTGTAACTCACACTGCACGTCCTCATATGTATGCATATGTGCATGTACAGGGGGTTATGAGTTGCCGTTTAGGCCATAAATCATACAGGCTCTGTAAGATACCCTCTTACATGCACAATCACACCCTCTCTCACACACCACTGTTCGGGCCATAAATTATACTTGCTCACACACTCACCACTGCGCTCACTTAAAAACCCCTCACACACAGTATGATGCTTTCTACTCTTCACAGTGGTGTATGTGAGATGGAGTAGTGGTGTGGTATGATAAAGAGGGATATCGATTGTTGAAGAGAATGAGGTGTATGTGTGTATGTGTGAGGCTGACAATAAGCGTGATGAATGATATGAATGAAGTATGTGAGGGAGAATATTAGAAGATATACAAATCAATACTCTGTTCTGTACACCACTAGAATCAATCAGACCGTATGCAGTACTGTCGTTCTAGTGTGAGTGTTTGACAGCAAGTCATCTGTACAGTCCAATGCAATCCAGCACAAAGGAGCTGAGATTAATATAACCGTTCTAATGTTCAATGGTTGTTGTGTCAGAATGATTTTGAATCAACACAGTGGAAGTTTCTAATTTGTCTTGTCTCGGTTGGATCATATTTATCGCATCAGATTTTAGATTTCAACTCACAAACTGCAGTCACACGCGCAAACATACTACCCCCATCCATCCAAAGTGCCGACTCTCACGTAATCCTCCCCTTTCACCATGGTCACACATAGCCACATACCAAAGACTCCGGTCTCCTTCAGCCCCCCGAACTTCTGCATGGCTTTGATGGCCTTGGTCAGGGCCTCCTTGGTCTGAAGCTGACCAGTCACTGGGTCAGGGGGCGGGAGGTAGCCAAACTTACTTAGCCAGTCCTGGAAGGGAAACAGTAGACACATGAGTTCAAGAGTTATCTGAGGCATTTCAACATCTCCAGTCATCCCAGAGCTGCTGAGAAGGTCTGACACCTGTTCATGTTTACTGTCTGTGAACACTGTGTGTCTAATACGGCTCTGTGGGAGCTTTAAGTAGTAGTAGTTTGTACACATATGTTGTAAAATGACACTCCCTGAACGAAGAATAAAAGATTAAAAAAAGATGTTTTCACATTCCATTTATGTCTTTAGGACTCTGGTCTGGTCTCACTGCTCATGGCATACTGGGACACTTAACTAGAACGCAGCCATAATTAACATTATTAGTGACACCTGTCTTTTCCTGTTATGACAAGGTAATAAAGCCTGCTGTGAAGGTTTGCATGCATATTGTTATTTACTTATTTATTTATGTCTGTTTAATTTATTTTATCTTGTGCAGGTAGTGCCTTTTATTTATTTTATTTTTATTTTGATTGTTTTCTATCTTTCTATTATCTACAACATGTTTTGTTGTGTTTCTATTGTGTTATTTTATTGTGTTCTATCTTGTTGCGCAGCACTTTGGAAACCCTGTGTTTGATAAAATCGTGCTATATAAATAAAGTGGATTGGATTGGACTGGTTTATGCTGTTAACTAACATTGTCTGTAAACTATGCTTTCCACTAACACACATACCAAAAAATAAAAGATGTTGGCGTGGAACTTGTCATAGCAGAAAAAGCACAGGTGTTACTAATAACATTAACGATGGCTCTGCATTCAAAGCGTCCCAGTCAGATCATTCATTTTATTATTTATGCATGAGCTGTTCCTCCTGTGACATGTCAAAATGTCTTCTATAAGAAAGGCCCTATTCATCGGTCTCCCCATTTTTCCAACATATTACTGCTGGATTGGTTTCCCAGCTCGTGTGATCAGGGCTGAGGAGTCTTTCTTTTTGGTTTCTAGCACAGTTTGGAACATTTTATTCATATTCAAGTTGTGTCAGTTTGATAGTGAAAACTATTAGTTCCCAGAAAGATTAATGTTCATTTGCAGTCAATCGCCATATGCAGGCAAATCTACAATCCTCATTGTTATAACTGAATCTAGTTGTTTCTCTTTGTGTCTCCCTTTTCTTGTCTCTTGCTTTCTTTGTCCTCCGTCTCCACCTACTCCATGATCTGATAGCCAATCTGACAAGTGTGTTTTTAATGGCTTTTTGATCAGCACTCATCAGAGATGAATGACACAGATCCACAGCAAGACAGCTGTTCTCTATTGACGGCACTGGGTAAATTCCATTGACTAAATAATTGACTTTAGTTCAAACACAGCTGTCTGTGCACTGA
This sequence comes from Larimichthys crocea, assembly GCF_000972845.2. Taxonomy (NCBI): domain Eukaryota; kingdom Metazoa; phylum Chordata; class Actinopteri; family Sciaenidae; genus Larimichthys; species Larimichthys crocea. Next base: position 12,234,455 of record NC_040019.1, read on the forward strand.
TATCCTTGCAACAGACGGGAAAAGTTTGCAGAATACAGATGACCCCAAGTGTCATGTGGGGATGATGGGAAAGAAAAAAATCTTCTTGTTGGATAATGTATGGGAAGCAGAAGACAAAGGATGCGTGCCTGGATAACAGGCTGCTGACGAAAAAGGAAAGCAACAAAAATGTTCCCATTTTTGCTTCCTATTACAAGGTGCCCCATAAACTGTGGTGAAATGTGTCTTCTTACAATGCATGGAGAAAAGAAATGAGAGTAAAATTATGTGCTTTTACCAAAATTGTGCCTCTGTAATGAGTGTTTACAATACATAAATATATCCGTGCCCATTACAAGATCCGGCGTCTTAAAAGTTATTGTTTACTGTAAGCATAATGTATAAGCATTGAATTATATCATATCTCTGCTCTCTACAAAATAACTATGCCCTGTGTTTATACGCACTATCTTTTATTTTAATGTCCTGATAAATGTCAGTGCAACAGTCCTCTTCTCATTTACTAATAAAACCGAAGTAACTGTCTATGTGATGATGTGCTTTTAGAATCTGTGCTCACGCCAGGTGGTTGAAACCTGGCTTGGATATAAAAAGTGGATGAGGGCAGGTTTATGTTGGAGGCATTCTCTAAATATATGATCACATAGCCGGTGGTTACAAGGTTAGAAAGATGAAAATTAACAGTGAAAAGAAAACTGGAAAGATAAAAAAGAAACAGCTGGTTTGGAAGTCAGAGCAGCATCAAAGTCTGATACAGTTCAGATGTAGGCTGTGGTCTAGGTCAAAGGCATTGGGATTCTGGTGCCGGTTACGCTGAGCCTGAGGTTCTAGCTAAGCACTTTAAGGTTCAGAAGCCATCCGGCCCACTTTTCAGTGATTGAATGATAAGTCAGCATACTGAATGCTTTTTTTTTTTCCCTTGTCAGTCACAGTTCAGGGTCAGCTACAGAATAACACCCCTGCAAGCTGTTATAGATTCAGCATTTTGCTCAAGGACCAGCTTGCTAACACTTGAACCGAAAGCCTTTCATAAAGCCTTTCATTTTTTACTGTTTGTGGTCCCCCCAAAAAAAGACAAAAATATTGATGTTACATCAGAAAATGCAAAATGAATAAATAGAAATATGATACTTACAAGCACACTGGGGTTATATGCCTTACAGGACCCTGAGTGACTTCTGCACACCAGCTGGTGTGGAAATCACTAACGCTAATGAAGTACTACTTGTGTTTTAACCAAATACTTGATTACTGGCAACATGGCAACACTCGGCGAGGTTTCTATTTTGTTATTTCTAAGATCACAGAGAAAAAGTGACATCTTAGATGTTATGTAAGGACGGTTTCTTTGTCAACTAAACTGATCTGACAATCAATACTTGTCACTGTAATTACAAACTTGTTTTTTTTGGCTTGTCTCTCAGCCATTGTTATCATTGCTAATGTACCCTGTCACATCCCCATACCACCCCAGCAGTTCTGTTGTAATTTGTGGATGTGTAGTGTTCATTTCTGAGGACGTTTGTAACTGACTGGCAAATATATCTCGAACTTAAGAGTGCATTTGTTTGATTTAAAGCAGCAAAAGTCAAAGCAATTTCTATATAAAAGCAACAAATTGCCCCTTGGGGATAATAAAGATTCCTTGATCCTTGAACATTTCAAACACAGAGGCAATTCGAAAGGAGTTTATCAAAGACACAGAAATGCATTAGGACATTTAAAGAAATACAAAATGGGAAAATAACCAGCAAGTAGAAATGAAATAAAACAAAATGAAAAACAGGCAAAGAAAGAAAAGAGTTTCAGGGAAACAGCTGTATTAAATTAAATCATTTCTACTTGCATGACAATTGGTATTCAGCTGATCTGCTTCTGAGTATAATTAGACTGCAGAATGCAGAGAGATGTACAGTATACAGAAGCCATCACAACAATCAACAGCATGTGTAAACTGCTGTGGTCCGTACTAAAATGCAAGACACTAAATGCCATGTTTAATTACAATTGATTCTAAGAAAACAGAATAAGAGGAAAACAGAAAGGTGTGTGTGAAGTGTGAAGAGAGGCCAGACATCTCGCTCTCATACAGAGAGAGAAAACGCAGCATATGATGAAAGAACTGAGGCTGCCCGTACGAGTTGAAATCTGTGATTAACTGTAGCACGAAGGGGGCTGACGCAGATGGCTGAGACTCCAGTCTTCTTTAATCATGAATTATTAAGACGGGCAGACACAGAAAACTATGGCACAAAATGATTTCTAACACTCCAGTATTCCCATATCCCTGTACCTCACATGAGATGTATTCAATAAACATATTCTGCCAGAAGCATGCCGCCACTTTAGTGAGCTCTGTTTCTGAACGTCTCCCTTTGTAGTAAAACATGTTTCACTTGCTGTACTGTGGCCAACATAAAAGTTTCAATGCTTTATGCTTCTGTTGTACTGGAGAGTGTGGAGACACGTTTATTTAAAAGTCTATATAAGAGAAATGTAGAAGTAAACATAAATTAATAGAAAATAGAGCAGAAAATAAAAGAAATGATTGGTTTGGACACGTTATTACTTGGTACATGAAACATGTGCCCATTGTTCCATCTCCTTGCTACACTAAGGACAAAAAAAGCTGATTTTATAAAACACATTATTATTATTAAGGCTTTTGTTTTTTTTTGTTTTTTTTGGTACTGTTTTATGTTTCATAGTGACATTTGATCTCACATAATGTGAAAAATCCTTAAGCTTGTGTTAACCACAGACTATATTTCAGGCATCTAACCAAAAAACCCATTGCATACAAGGGAAGTGAAGTGGAAAAATTCTAACATTTACAGGTTACAGGACTCATTGGTGCAGAACTCCATGACAGTGCTACAGGAAAGGTCACACGTTTGCCAAATATGACACAGGAATTATTCGCTGTATCAAATTGCACAGCAATCCATTCAGCAGTTATATATCTGTGGTGAACCATCATTGCTATCTCTCATGGGAGCCTACTAGGATGACTAAAGACACAAAGTTATGCTTGAGGAGGACGTTCAAATGTTTTTTTTAGAACCCTCGTTAATGGCTTGATTATTGAGCACTATTGAAAAGTTCACTATTCGTGTACTGTTCATAAATATCATAGTCACAGCTCCTGAGCCCTTTGTATAGTCTATTTTATCAGCAGTAGAGCACCACTATAAATTATTTCCATATTGAACTTTTCTGCAGTGCACTATTTATACCCAGTGCCAACGTTCAGTGCCAATGCAGGAACTGGTGTGACCTTTATTTAACAAGGCGGGAAATTAACTGTGTGGAGGTCGAGACAAAAAAGGCTGGCACCGGAGGTTCAAAACTTTGCCATTGAACAATATGTGAAATTTTGCAGAATAATTAGAAATTAATGTTCTATCTAATAATAGGGTTGTTTAATAGAAAGTGGTACATCACCTTTGTGCTGTCAAGAATCCCAAACTCAGTCATCTATCTATCTGACTGGACTGGACTGCCTGCTGCTCGGAAAACTGACTGTGATTGACTGACTGGTGATTCACACAGGGAACGTAAGCGCTGCGGAACGTCTGCGCCACGGTTTTGCTCCGTCCTCTGCCCGGCAAGATCACGCAAGAATCCTGAACGTATGTGAGACCCCGCGATAAACTGTGTATAAAGGAAACAACAACAACAAACAGCTTACAAAAAAGGCTGGCACCGGAGGTTCAAAACTTTGCCATTGAACATTATGTGAAATTTTGCAGAATAATTAAAAATTAATGTTCTATCTAATAATAGGGTTGTTTATTAGAAAGTGGTACATCACCTTTGTGCTGTCAAGAATCCCAAACTCAGTGTAAGAGATTATAAAGGATGTGTTGTGTCATAAATGATTGTGTGTTGTTCCACTTCAACAATTAGTCTCTCATCGTTCATGATGAGACCCTTTGATCGATTGACTGCTGACCTGGTGCTACCGATCAGGACGTAACATTGATCGTGTTTTATTTTGAAAGGGGGCGGAAGCGTATTACGTTGAAGTGGAAGTGCTACAGAGAGTCGCTGCTGAGACGTTCCGCAGCGCGCCTGGTGTGAATGATTTGATTGATTAGACTGGCAGCGATCTGCTCCGGTGACCGCGGCGCAGTCGTTCCGTGCCGCTTACGTCCCCGGTGTGAATATGGCTTGAGAGTGCCAGCATGTATGTGCAAGTGAGAATTTGTGAAAGCAAAATAAAGTCTGAACTTAATCTCACAAAACACCTCACTCAGACACACAGCAGGAAAGAAAAAGCAGGAGAAGACACGGGAAGACAGTGAAAGACACAGAGGGAGATAGAGGAAGACCTCTGATAAAAAGGGTTTCTTGAGACCTAAGATCTACTCATACTCAAGGGAGGCTTCTGTTGTAAAGCCTTGTAAACATCAAACCAAACCACTGACTATGATTTCACACACCACAAGAGAGACAGGGGGGGTGCGTAAATGTGAATCACACATGGGCTGCATGAATAATATCGACCAAAAGAGAGAGAAAAAAAGAAGAAATACAAGCACAAGTAACCCCCATGATTCCCATTGGATTTTCTCTGCCTAAAAGCAGATATATGGTCAGAATGAAGCAGTACAGCGGGTCACTGTGTGATCCCAGAGTGTGTTTTATTTAGAATTTTTATTTAGACATGCATCAATAAAGTGTCATCAGCCTGGTTTTAGAAGGTTCCATTAGCACTTCATTGTAAAAACATGTTTCCTATTGGCATGAACTCAAGCTGTATTTGTATTCAAAAGACAGATTTGTGTGTTTCATACTGTTTCACACATCTCATCTGCCCTTCTTTTTCAGAAACTCCAGATTATTTCTATTTATGACATCAGTATTTCTCAAACATGTGTTTCCTAAGACACATTCAAGTGGAGAGAATATTCCAGAGCAGCTCAAGAGCTACTTTGAAGCTAAGCACAGGTCCATTTTTATTCAACTCAACAACCTCTACAAGGTCAATTTTCAGTAATGATTTATGGGTACCAATTGATGAAATAGGTTGTCCAAATTGGCAAAAAAGCTCTTTATAAAATGTTACAAAAGATTATTTAATTTATCTTTTAACTGCTAAATATGTAACATGCACATATGCACACGCACAGATACACTTTTTTATAATTATATTTATTATAGTTTGACATTATTTTATATAGTTATTCTCTGTTTTTTTTTTTCATTTTGTGTTCTCTTTAACTGTCTCTATACTTTAAATGAGGTTTTCTGCCTCTCCCTGCTTTAGCATTTATTGTGCGCGCACCAATAAAGATGGGCTTCTTTGGGAGGACTGAAAAGAGTCGGGGATGGAAGGGGGGAACAATCATCTTAACGGGATATTTTAATCAAGTGATGGATTGATTCCTCGACATAAGCGGATTTAAGGGGCCATCGTGCAAAAGGATAGTGTGACAGCTCAGCTGAGGCTGAGGACGTAGGTGTAAGTGATACAAATGAGAGAAAATGCCCTTTATTTACAGACATTCACGTATATGGATCCAACTAATTTTTTAGCAATATGGATGGCATTTAAGCTTAACCTGTGAGACTATCCTCTACCACTGTGGTCCAGATTCAAAACAACAACTGTTGGATGACATTTTGTACAGACACCGATGTTCTCCAGAGGACGAATCCGACTGACTTTTCCTCTAGTGACACCACAAGATTCCCATTTGTGGTTTTGAGGTAAATGTCGTCACAACAATTGGATGGACTGCTTTGACATTTTGCACACATGTTAATTCCCTCCTCATAAATAATTACAATAACTTTGGTGATCTCTTCCCTCATCCCACCTTTCTCTCTCTTTCTCTATCTGTCATTCTCTCTCCGTTCTCCCTCACCGACTCCGCGTTGCTCCTGCACATCCTGACATGAGGTCAGTGAGTGAACATGATTGGAATCAGTCTCCTACAAAACAGAGGAATGGGAGGGGGAGCAGAAAAGTAGCAGTGTGGAAAAAAGGAGGTAGACTGAAAAGCAAAGAGCAGCAAGTTAGGGAAGGTGGCTGAGGGACAGAAACATAAAAGATAATCTTGTCAGCTGGTCGTCTTTTAGGACTCGCAGGTCACAGAGTCAGATGGACAAAAGGGAGGATAGATCTCAGAGAGCAATGTGAGAGTGTCAGACGGACAGGCGAGGTAAGCGGGGATGGATGAGACATGGCACAATGTAAAGATAACAGACACACTGACATACATCCTGTAAAAAAGAAAATTTGTTGAATTGGCACATAAATGCCATAACAGTGTGTAGAAAATAACCAGAAACATATGATACCAAGCAATGAATGTGTGTTTGGATGAAACTCACTCTGAATTCATTGTGCGAAACTGAAGTTGTCTGACATATTGCTGCTTTTTGTGGCATTTGTATCTGCCTCTTAATGAGACACTTTGATCTCTCCGCAGTTGTTTTAATTTAGAAATGAAGCTGTTCGGGGTAAAGATGAAAGAATGTGCAATGCATGAACACACACAGAATCAATGTATTAAACAACAATGATTTAAAATGTTCAAAAGGATATTGTAATATTTTCTTTTAATGCAGATACCAGTGGCACAGTGTTCCTTTATGCCTCTTCGCATGAAGTTTCCTTCCTCACATTTCCAGCTTGCATTAGTCATTATATTTGGTCACTTATGTGCCAGCGCGTGCAAACACATCAAACGACTTGGTTTCCAGATAAGATGGTTATGCAATGATGCGCAGAATTCAAAAGGATTAGTAAAAGCAGTGAACGTACACAGCTTCAGTGGAAAGAAAAACAAGCAGCAAAGCATTCACTGATAAAGATAGTGATTATATAACATCATTATATTTCCCATCACTCTGCACACTGCTTCACCAAGATGGTACACTTTTAATTGCACACTGCTTTTTCAAAGGGTGGCTATAAAACACCCTGCATCAGTGTCGCAGTGAGCCACATAATGTACAAATATGAAAGCCCTGAGAGGTTCGTTCATGGATATAAGACATATAACCTCTTATTTATTATGCCTGCATTTTTAGTTGTTAGTACTACTGTCTGTTGGGTACACAAAAACATCATGAACATTCAGTAGTTCAGGTGAAGTTGTGTAACAAATGAAGAAAGACGTAGACAGTGATGGTCAAACTCTGGTTCTTTTCTTGTCTCTGCACAGCTGGCCAATTACGACATGAAGTGGATGTCTCATTGTCCATTTTGGAAAATTACAGAAATTGTCAGACAAAGTATCAGGAGTATGCTGATGGAGACAAAGTATACTAGCACCATAACCCCCAGATTCCAACGGGCATGGATGTGCCACGTTGCGTGAGCGCTGCAGTCGCCAGAGCTGTATGCCGCTGTCAATGTTTCAATGCTGCGGCCTATTTCAGAAGCGTCACAGAAGGAGGCCTCTGCTCTGCTCCGCGAGGAATACACAGCTGTTCTATTTTATGATGGACGCCGCAAGCAGCCCACGTCAATTGACACAGAGCTCCAGCTCAAGCTGGCCAGAAGCCAAACACAGAAACGGCATAGAGAATTTGGTCGATTTTCAAAATAAAACACACACCGTGCAAACTGCTAGTCGTTAAAAAAAAAAAAAAACAGCCAAAAGCGAAAACAAATTAACTATGCCACATTTTTACAGCATTGCTTCCACCCATGACAATGGCGTGCCCGGTGGGGTTTTGGGGTAACTCTTTTCTAAGCAGACACTGCCTTGCTTAAAAGTGCAAAGCCAAAACGATTGTTAACCACTGCATTAGAGGATATTACCACTTAAGGTGTCCACTTAGAAACCTAACTAAGACTAATTTAGTTGTCAGTCCGAGTCTCACCCATTTAAACACCACCAAGAAAATGCGAAACAAGAAGCAAGTCACCAGAGTGGATAATACAATTGTGAAGGCTGTGTTAAAGCTCTAAAAGTACTCCGTTCCAGTAAACAACAAATCCAGTTTGTGTTTATTCCACACTTCTTTATAACAGGAGATCAATCCATACACTGTTCTCAGTTTTGTTCTGCTATAATTTAATAGTTCTCACATAAACATGCACACATTCTCTATGCTTCTCAGCCTCTCTCATATACTCATACAATTTGTCAATGGGTATTAAAGTGGGGTATTAAATCATCTGAGGTTTTGTTTGTTCTATTTCGCGCTACATTATCTGTGAAATAAAATTTGTTTGCTCTGAAATGCTGAGCCCTGGTCACTGTAATCCTATTATGCAGTGAGGACTACAGCAGGTAAACGGCTGCTGTAGACATTTCTTGCTCTCATTCATCTCTCAGGCTCTTCCTTCCTTCTCCTCTCTCCCCCCTTTTCTTTTCCTGCCACCGTTTTCTCATTTCACTCACTTCTATGTGTCTCCACGGACTCAGAGCCTTCCTCCGTGCCTGTTTGGGCAATGCTTTGTGTACTGGCATGCTCTGATGGAAAAATAACAGTGATAGTCACCATAAAGATGACAGAATAGGAAAAAAGATTGTGGAAATAGATCGACACAGAAGCCAGAGAGGTACACAAAACGGTCTATAAACAGCCCTTAAACGGAGTATTTAACTCAACTATATTCCCTCATCCTCCTGTTACAAGTCAATCCAACATCATACAGCACACCCTGCCAGATGGGACAAACTCTCTCCCTGATTCCCCAAAAGGTCAAAGTTCACACTGCCTTCAGTCTCTCGATAAAGCCCAATCTGTTTCATCCTCCCTGTTTTTAAGCTCCTCCGTCTGACTTTTTTTGTTTTGTTTTGTGCCAATGTACAGCTGCTGAGCTCCTTCAACCTTGCCCTTATTGACAAGGATGAGTCACCGGGAGATGTTTAACCCCACGACCTCACTGTGTTTCAAAGTTCGATGAAGTACCAGTGGCCATTTTAGTATTTACATTGTTGTTTAATGCCTCAGGGACACAGGTAGACCTTTGAAAGGTTACGAAGCAGTAAAGTGATAATACAAAGCAGACAGAAAAGGTTCATACTGAGTTGTGCTGGACGCCTGGAAGCTTTACTCAGCACAACTCAGCTTTATTTCTTTATTCCTCACACAAGTCAGCAGCAAAGTGACCTTTAAGAACAACTCTCGAGTGATCAAATGATTAATCAAGTTTGCTCAGAGAGGAAGAGACAATTAGACAAGGATTGAACATACTTCTACCCAATTTGTCCTTTTTTCAATGATTATTCTGCAAAAGGTTTTTAATTTATTTATTTATTTAATTAGTGAGAACTTTCTAAAATCTCTGGAACAAGTCAGTCTCTTTATTAAAATGCTTAAATTCACAGAAGACATTTCATGTCAGCTGGTACAAAAAAAACAGAAAAATCTAATTTCCCAGGTCGTAACAACAGAGTCTGAATTTTTATATAAATCCCTTGTTGAAATTGTATTAATGCTTAAAGTTATGCATAACCAACAGTGTGGCCACTTTGATTGACAGGTGGGTGGGTAAAAGTGGTTTGTTTGAGCCTGAAGTCATTGCCGATTTCTGAATTTGGTAGAAGCAGGACTGCCAAGACGGCGGAGGCGGCCAAAGAAACCACAACTCTGGGCTTCACGACGACTCTTCAGAAACCTGTGGGTGACATCACGGATACGGCATCCATGTTAATACTATCTGTCTCGTCAGTCAGTGGAATAGCATGAGACCAACTGGTTAGGGAAGTAATAAGGATGAAATGTGTAAAAAACTGACTGACGTGGAACAAAAAGAAAACAAACATGAACTAAAACTGCACTATCTTGAATTATACATATCACTTCAGAGGATGTCTGGCTCAAAGTTATAATTGCAGTCAATCCAAACCATGTTTCACACGGTGTGTGTTCCCCTCTGTCCGCACAAAATCCTAATGTTCTTTAGCAGTGTGATGAATACAGGCCCCTGATCTATATCATATGGTATTATTTGAAAATGGCCCAGGAAAGATAAGAAATACCCACAATCTGACACATAAAAGATTGACTGTTGTCTTCCAAAAACACTTTTAGTCCACCAAAAAAGTCTATTAAAAAAAAATTCAGCTCCATTCTGCATCTTATCAATCAACACAAAATCTCTACTCTCAGCTACGGAGATTTCTCCAAAACCGTTTCTCTTCATAACACCCAGGGAGTGCATGCAATAGCTACAGCGATGCTATCATTCTCCAGAGCAGTTGGAGCGGCTTTCCATTTTATATCACCAGCTTATATGGAGAAATCGTTTACTTAAAGCATTACACTGGGATGATATAACAGGTAGGAAACGACAGCCTGTGTGTTTGACTAAGGAGCTCATAAAAACTGAAACCAGTGGCGCACTTTCAGAGCAAACACTGTTTCCTGAAGAAATGAAGGATTTAGTCTCACCTGTGCAAACAGAGGTGATAAAAGAAACAGGATATAAGAAATAACGGGTGAGACAAATGGTTGGGATGCTTGCACAGCCTTAGAAACATGTTTGATCACACCGCAACATTGCTGCTAGATTGCCAGATGGTAAAAAGTGAGAATTAAACTCAGTCTGGATATCATCTGTTTTCTGTGATGCATTTCCCTCTCCTGTTGTCTCACTTCTCACAAACAAACAGGACTTGTCTGTCTTTTTGTCCTGGGAGCCAGGCTCTCTAGTCAAAGAAAGATGAACTAGACTACAGTAGAAAGCCAGGCTACATCTGTGATTTAACACCCTGCAGGTGACTGGTGTGATCTCCAACAAGGATGCTTACAGACTGAAGTGAAGGACTATCTCAGTGGTGTAAAGATAATCTCTTTCTCAGAGCCGACAAAAGTAAAGAGATCACTGACGGTAAATAGTATAGAAAGTCCTGCGTATCACAATCACAATGTGGAGTGGAAACTACAATTTAAAAACTAAAATTTTTATGTACATTTAAGAGGATTGGTAAACAATCTTCTTAAAGTCTAGAGAATGAGGAACAATAGTTTGTCCAGAGATTTGATTTGATGATCAGCAGAACAGAGATGAGTTACAGTATATCTCCTGTATTGCAATGCAGGGCACAGTGGTTGCATCCTGTCCAGATGACCATGCAAATATCCCATACTTGCTTGAATAGACAGTGTGTATGGGATATTTTTTTATGTTTTTTTTTCAAATGTCTTTACAACAATCAAACTGATGACCATGAATCATTCACTCGGGAACACAAGCAAGAACCTGGACAATTCCCCTGCTAACTTTAGATAACCTGAAGACAAACAGTATTTTTCTCCTGCAGCAAGAGGATGTAGAGCAACATAAAAATAATAAAAAAAACAAAAAACATTTACATAATCCATCATTTATTTACGTCATCGCCATCTTGTAATCACAAAACTATTAATTTTAGCTTTTCATTCATCCGTAGACTCAGTAATAACAAGCCAACGCCATCTGTCAACTTTAAATAGACAACTATTTTCATCTACTATGTGTTGTGTATTTCTAACCACGACTCAGTATAAAGTTACTCTCTGAAATCTGTTTGGAAATGGGTTGGCTGTGATTCAGGATGTGGTAGACTGGATATGTGTGTACATGGCATGCAGCATATGGTAACTGCAGTTTTTTTTACATGTTATTTTATATAGTACAAAACATCACATCACTGTGTGTGTTAACCTTAAGAGTAGTATAGACTGAAATAGTAGTATATAGTGTAGACTATAAAAAATTACCTGCACATGAACTTAAACTCCCTCCTCTCTTACTTACTGTTTCTCTCTTACTACCATTGCTCCACTCAGGGGGTCATTTTACATCAGGCCAACTAAAAGGTCAACAACTCACAAAGTCCCTGATGTCTTTAGGTGGATGGCAGAGATACAGCCTGCCTTTTTATGTATTAAAATACTTCCCTTTATCCTCCATTATGATCTTTAAAGTGTGTTATTCACTGGTATCGACATTCTTAATATTAAAAATTAAAAATGACCATCTCAAGAAAACAAATAAATGCCAAAATCTAGATTAAATGTATTCTACCCATAAGTTTGTTGTTTTCATGTATAGCTGGTTTAGATTTATAGCCCACAGCATGTTGAGTGAGAAACTAAAACAGTAGTGCTGTGTGTGCACTACACTTACAGCACATGTTGACCTCTGGGTCGTGCTTCCTACAGTATGTGCCCCTGTGTGTCACTGTGTGCGCGACTTTAACACGCGCGAGCATGATGCCAGCGAGGGTAAGAAGAAGGACAAGTTGAGTGAGAACTTGGAAAGGGGCGCATCATTCCTCTCTTCATCTAATGGTATGTGTGCTTTAGAGGATAGAGACGCTGCACAAAGAGAATAACTGAGGATGGTTGGAGGGACTCTACTGCACAGGCTGTTCACATCTTTGAACTTCGAGACGAATATTATTGGAGCTCTTGCATTGATTTACATTTTTCTGCTATTATTCACCAGTTTTCTAGCCAAAATGTAAAGCTTCAGTTATCAATATATCAATTTCTTTCAGGGTTTCCATTTACACATGCACGTGCGCACAGACGATAACATCTGATATCATTTGACAATCTGTAAATAAAATATAACAAGGTGAGACAACCCTCTGTTCTGAACACTAAAACACTAATCAAAGACATTCTACATACTGAAAAACTACACATCATATTCTTTCTGTAAGTGAACTCTCCCCGTGTAGCTTTGGCTCTGCTACCTGATAATTATAACTTCCAACTGGGAAGTTGTCACTGCAAGCGGTTTGGAAAACTAGGGCAGGTAATTGGATGAACTGTCTGTCGCCGTCAGACCACAAAATCTAGTCAAACATTGTTAAACCATACCCGTAGCTCAGACTGTAGCTGCCAGCAGTTACTGCTTGGTGGAAAACATTTTGTTCAGACACAATTCTTGCATGATCTTGTGATATTGTGAGTCCAGCTGGCTTGCAAAGTTATAGTAATTAGTCCAGTTTTCACAGTTAGATTAACATTTTCAAACATAAAATACTATTTATACTATAGCATGCTAAATATTTCCCTGAAAAATGTGCATCCCTATCTGCTAATCAACATTTAAAATAAAAAATATAATCAATAGTTAATGTTAATCCATTGTTTTTTATGTTGCATTAGTCCGGAGTTGAAAATAAACCTTGACTGAGAGACATGATGAAGATCATTGTCATTTTAAACGTAATAAATGGTTTTATTATGTTTGATGGTGCAGTATTTCAATCTCACTTTTGACAGACTAGAGATAAATCAACTAATTATTAGTACGTCAAACTTGGAGAATAGGAAACACAAGTTTACCTGCATGATGTCACTCTTCCTCTCGTCAAAGTTGTAAATATTCAGTTAAATAATTTTTGCGGGTCCCCACAAATCTTATGTAGTGAGCATATAGGGTCGGCATGATGGCAGAAGAGTATATGTGCTGGAGCTAGGCCCCAGACAGACTTAACCCTGGTTCCTAACTATGTTTTTATTAGCGTTAAAACACCTGAAAATAAAAACTGCCATGTTTTCGCTACCTTGGAAGGAGCTTGTTGAACTATATTTCTACAGTAGCTCAGAATGGACAAACCAAAGACTGGGTCTCGTGTTTTTTGCAGCCACTATATCGTCGAAGTCTGCAACTTCATCACTGATCCTAATAACCCAGGTGTCTTCAACCTTTTTCAGCCCAAGGACCCCTTGGACGAGAGATAAACAGAACAGGGACCCCTACATGTTATTAATTTTTGTGAGTCATATTTTAAGCCTGGCCTAAAATAACTTTTATATTTACTTTATTCACCTTTTATTTCGCCTTATTAACCTATTTTTAAACTGGCTTATATGTATTTATGATTGATAAAACATTCATGCATAATGGAAAAATGTATTTTGTAAACAGTTTTTGCTTATTATTGCACATATGCTTGTAGTTTACTCAATATCATTGTTAAATTTTTTAATTCTTTTAATTCTTTTAGTGAAAGTTGTCAATTATTATGACAAATATTGGCAGACCCCCTGCAGTACCTCTGCGGATCCCCTAGGGGTCTTAAAATCTGGTTTTATGTTACTTCTTTTCATACCCTTATATATGGTCGTAACACTATGCATTCAACCTTTAACACAGGATCAAATGACTATGTCTTATGTCTTTAGCCTATTTTAGCCTATAAAAACAGATAAACTCAGTATGTGTTACGTACCAACTGCACAAGAACATTGTGCACATAAGAACATTGGCAACTGGTAATCACAGTGAGTTAAAGCACCTAGCAAACCGGATACTTTCTAAAGACTTTTAGTTTTTCTTCTTTTGCTATCTTTCCAACCATCTTCTTCCACTTGTGAGATGATTGCCCTGACACTGTGGCCCTTCCCATGTCTGAAGGCTCCAACTGAGTGAACAGAGAGATAAAACAGGAAAACTGTGAAGGTGAGAGGGAGCAGAAGAAGATTTGAACGACAGCTTCCATCCGCTGTCTTGGGGAATATACATAAGGTCAAGTAAGATGGCAAGTAAGATGGATGAGGTTTCTACTTAAGTCAGGACCCAATAGAAATACCGGCAATGCAGCTTTATCAGCTTCAGAGAAAAGGCTCCAGGAGAATTCAACAGGCTCCACAAATGGACCGGCAGTTTCTCAACAGATAGAAGAAGACAGGAGAAGAGAGTGATAGAAATACTAGAAGCCGCTTTTATTCGTATCACTCAGTTTTCTCAGTTGTTAGCCATGCTAGCAGGCTCTGAGGATGGCAATGTCTCCCGGTTGGTCCATAAAGTGAAATATGTCATCAATATTCATTGTCCCTTGAAAATAAAACCCACTGTTTTTGGTAAGCCCCTGTCTTTTGTTCTACTGCCATCATTAGGTTGACATTTGTGGTTCAGAGTGAAATATCTCAACAACAATTATATAGCTTGCCACGAAATTTGCTACAGGTATTCAAGGCCATAGAGGATGAATTGTAACGATTGGCGATGCTCTTTTCATTGCGCGCAACCAGCAGTGCCGCTTCTCAACATTCAACTAAATTTTGTTAATATAGCGCGAAAACGTTTAACTTTTACTATGTACTATATTTTTACGTTTAAAAAAAAAAAAATTCTTTCAAGCTCAGTTTCCTTATTGCAGAAATCGATACCGTTACAGATGATATCTTTATATAAATATATGAAAGGTGCAGAAAGTGAATATAGTTGTATACAATAAAAAACAAGTAAAGCATCTGTCACACTGTGTATCCAATTCAAAAAAGTTCAAGTTCAAGCAGTCAAGCAGTTTGCATACCAAACATACAAATGTACATACATGCAAGCTAAATGTGGAAGAGCTTGTAAATCATTTGATAAATAAACTTGCTGGGAACAATATAAAAAAAAACAAGATAAAATAAAAACAACAATGACAATGGTTAAAGGAAAAACTGCAGAGCAACTAGCAATCGGATTGCAGAGGAAATGACCGATTTAGTGTACAACAGAGAAATTTCACTCGTCGAACAGCTGTAGGTATGGTCACACTGGACATTTCTAATCTGTCATACTGCTTGAAACCCGTTGAAGCTGAAGTCTGAACAGCATTCATTGACATGAATTTTGTCAGTGAATATGTTTTACCTGAATTCTGTCAAGTTTTTGAAACTTTTTTTGCAAAGAGTGGGTCACATTATGTTTTGTGCACTACACACTCAATCCACTCCGTCCCTCAACACGTATAACTGTTTCTGACATTTGAAATGGTGAGTGCTGCCTTGGAGGCACATTAAAGTCTAAAATTGAAGCAGGCAACAAAAGTCTGTCTAGACATTCTCCCTGTGTTTTTGCACCTTTCCATCATTGCTCTGTTCAAAAATAGCGTTTTTCTCCTGAAGTCTCACACTTATTTCAGGAAGATGTATGACTGATGTACCAGATTAAAATAGAACAAGGAACACCTTTGAAAGCATCATTTGTTGCTTAAGTTTGAAGTCTTTCACTCCATCTGTCAGTAAGAAGAGTCAGATGTGCTGAAGCCCTTTCTTTTTAATCCATGAACATCTGACAGCTCTGACACGATCACCTGCTGGTTCCCATTTACCAAACTTTTTCTCAAAAGGTCCCATATCTTAAATGTTCTGTGTTTTATTTGAAGTTTTGATACCCATAAAAAGATATGTTTGTGATTTACAGTAAGTTTAGTTTTAAATCTCATGTCTCTTGCCTTTCTCTGGGATTCTAGCAAGAAGAGGGTGTTTTGTGTTATGTTTTGTCTCATTAATATGAACATCTCCCATCTGATTGGCCAGTTGTTCCCCAAATGACGCACGGCCAGTGATATTTAGGATTTTTTTGTGGACCTTTATCCTACACAAAGTATATAAACAAAAGTTAAAGAGTTGGCATTCAGGTTAATATATAACTATACTAAAATACATGCAGGTATTTAAAAAGCATGCTTAAATTGTTTAAAGTTTAAACAACTGAAGTCACTACTCAAGGGAAGAAACTTTTTCAAACGTGTCCCTGAAATAAAAGACTGGCATGGTGAGGAATGGTATCAGCAAAGCTCCGTACAGTAGTTAAATAAAATGGGAAAGAGGTTGAGATGAAATAGAAGAGGGGAAAAAAGGGAATACAAAGAAGTGACACAGCCTGTGGGCCACAGATTGAGGGCAAGGCATTTCTGGCTGTGAATGAGACAAACACAATAGAGGAATTATGGGTAATGGACTGCAATGTTAGGCGTTCATTCAGGAAAGGATTTGAAATCTGGCCTGATTTCAACATCATCTTCATTTCAAATAAATATTAAACCCACTCATACTGTGCGTGATATTAATCACACATTGAAACCAAAGCACAAGTTTTAATACAGACTGGACTTCACACGGTTTTCAACTTTTCAAGATAAAATTCAACTGAGGTGAGCTAAGTAAGATTCATGCGTCACAAAGGGGGCTTGCAGTGCCCATGCAGAGCTCGGCAAACTTCAAAGATTTCCAAAAACTAGAGATATTTCACCCAATATGTTTTCAAGAAACATTCATCAACATTATTTTGTTTTCCACAATTAAAAAATCCTTGAGGTTTACACCAGTTTGAGCAGTTATAAATCATCTTTGTGTCACAGCCTGCTGTATGTGAGTAATGTTTTTTTACAGAACAGTACATTTCGATGTGTTTCTGCCATTTTAAATAATTCCTTTAAGCATGAAACAGAATGAGTAAACTCTTTTTAAAAAAGGCAATGTAAAGTGCAAAACAGATCAAAGTCCGCTCTGAAGCTTCATAACTTGGGCTTCATCTTGCAATCTTTTTAAGTTCCTCGTAACTTTTTTCAGCATTTCGTAGTCTAGTCTGCGCATCATTCCCGTCTCATCCATATCTGCTGTGTTGACCTTCTCCTGTGCTCTGAGATATATACATAAAATATTAAATCAAACCATTTTTTAAAAATTTCTTTGTGCAGTTTTAAGCTTCCATGCTTTGTGCTTATCTGGAGCTTTAATGTCACAGCTTAAACTTTTTCCAGGATCCAAATTTTAGATGATATGATTTCTATCTCTTAACATTTGGAGGCATCATGCTGCAGAGACAGTGGTCTGGTTTATGTCTGTTTCTCCTAAATTTCTGCTCTCTAGACACTACTAACATCCTCTGCTATTATTTAGACTGATCAAGGTGTTTACTGAAGATAATTGGCACTTGTTCAGCATACTTTTTTGCGAACGCAGACACCACTGCTCTGTCAGCTAATATACTGCTGTTCTTATCAGTACAAATGTGCATAAAGATCACAAAATAAATAAATAAATAAAACATCACCTCCCATGTAGGCGGTCTCCAACAATAATTTCTGAATTTACACAGAGCGACCCTGATAATGTGTTTTTCAGGATCACACAGGCGCAAAAAAGTGGTGCGCTTCATGAAGCAAACTGAGGAGAATGAGTAGAGAAAGCTAAATGTAAGCAGAACACACACACATATTGTAGCCACAGTGCATCTAATCTGATAGGGATGATATATACACACTCTTATGTCCTCTTACAAGTGGACACCAGAGAGAAAGTAATCACTTCACAGAGGGAGTCTGCACAATCTCTGCCTTCTAGTAAGTTAAATGGAAAACTGAGAAAGGATGCAATTATCTGTGTGTATACACCGCGGCCATGCTGGGCATATTATGACCGGATCCGCTACTACCCTACTTGGTTAACTTTGGGCTATATTGTATATTCATTTTTGATATCATCTATCATTTATTCAGCTTTAGGTGGCTTCAAACATTACTTTTGTGTGTTATCTGATACTGTAAGAGCTGCAATTAATAGAATCGGAATCATTTGATACGACTTCATTTAATCGTAGACGGCTTACTGAGCTGAGAGACCACATTGGACAGGGAGCTGTTGATGTGGTTGATACTGCTGGCTGACATAGAACTGTATCATTTTCCTGAGGGGGACGTCAGAAACAGATGGGTGTGAAGGGTCAGCCAAGCACTTTTTTTTTTTTTTGGCTTATTTCTTGGCTCTTGCCCTTATGCAGATTCTCAGTTGTAAGCAGTCGGCGGGCTGGTTTTGCCTACTTGCCTCGTGTGCAGAAGCACATGATATAATTTGTCCTTGGTGCAAGTCTACTACATTCACAGCAAGGAACAAAGTCAACTCTCAGCTCAAGTATCTTACGTATGTTAAGTTTTTTTAAGCTCCCTAGTGAGTCATCTCACATTTGTAAGGCAGGTAAGTTTGTAGACACGACATACAGTTCAATCAGTACAGGAAGGGGCGAGCGTGTGGCGGTGAAGCAAAGCTGGCTGCTGCTTTTTGTGGCACCTGAACAAAGATGCCACATAAAAGATGTTTCCTTATTTCTTCTCTTGTCTCCTGTCTTTTATTCCTTCTCACCAAATACTTGGTTTAGTCATATAACATCCTTGGGACAACACAAAACAATCAAGAGCAATCTGGCCACCATCCACAAGCTCATATTGAATTGAGTAAAAATCACATGGCGCAGAGTTTAAACAAACATAGAAAGAAATGATGAATAAGCAGCAGAACCAAAACAGGAGGAGCCAAGGTTGGCAGCAGAATGACTATGAGTCAGTGTTTGAAAAGCTATCTTCACCAAGAAAACATTTAGACAGAAGACCACAATAAAGACGCTGTGTCCATATAATTTAACCATTAACTCCACTGGGTCTGTAACTCCCAGTTGCCAAAGTTATATCTCCAAAATGCTTGTTTTATCAAACCAACCCAAAGATTGACAAATTGTGAAGGGATGTGAAACAGGAAACCGGTGAACACCATCTAACCAGCAAACGTTTGGTGTTTTTTCCTTCATAAATGACTTAAACAATCAACGATACTGTACACGCAGTGGACTGAAGACAGCCAAGGAGTGACATTTATTAATAAAAATAGTGATCTGTTAGATTCAAAGCCCCACTACGCTGCAAGCAGATGGCACACACCCCAGCCTGCTGAAGCACTCAATCACCTCATTAGACAAGTACTTCCATCTAATGTGCTTATAATGGAACACATGGCTGACTCGTTGTAAGGATACATTCTGCTGGATGTGCTTGCTTTAACACCCAGTTTCCACTTGCAGCCAAATGTCAATGTTTAATTACACATATCTAACTCTCGGATATAATTCAAATATAATTCAATTTAGCGGACCCACAAAAAGCAACAAATTGTGTGTGTGTGTCTGTATGTGTGTGTGTCTGAGAGCGAGAGTGTGACAGCCAGGATTAAAATGTGGCTGGTAAGTGAATCATTTAATCCCTGGCTTAGAGACAGCTGGTTCTACAGAGACTCAACTCATGTCTGTGGAGTGAAGGAGAGGAGGACAGAAAAAGAAGGAGACGAGACAGTGAAAGAGAAGGACGAAGAAAATTGGTACCTCTCTCACCTAGATCTTCAGCACTAAGTGACCTAGACATGCCTGGTTAATGGAGGCTGCCATTTGTTCAGTCCCGTTAAAGATGGAGCAGTGAAAGAAAGATGGAGACATGGTAATAGAAGGAATTGACACTGAAAGGCAGCATTGCTGGTGTCTGACAGCGACTACAATGTAATGTAATGCATGTAATGACTCTCATGCACATTTACCCGTGCACACACATCTCACCGATGGTGGTGGAGCCTGTCATTAAGGACACTTGCCTACTTTTAAAGAGCAATTTGGCATCCAGCATCCCATTTAAGGACACTTCCACCAACCACCTGAGCCTCAGCTGCCCTTAGCCACCCCTGTACCCAGCTGTAGGATTCTATATTCGCTTTCCATTGATGTTTCTGTCAATAGAAAAGGGGAAAAACTCCAAGAAAAATGGGTCTTGTGGTTCCATGCCCCCACTTCTCCTGAGATTGTCAATGCAGCTCAAGTTCTTTAGGGCAAGCGTGTGCAGGATGCAGGATCTCGGAGTTGTGACAAAAAATTTAAAGGGAGTCAGAAATGCACTGCGGATGAAGTTAAGACAAAAAAAGGGGCTGGACATTATCAATCCAGCTCATGGAACATCACGCTACATTAAACGTGTTGATTCCAGGTGTAAATGCCTACCAAATGTGTATACTTTTATACACTACCATAAAGTCCTGCAGTCCCACTGCAGGCCAAGAGTCATAACATGTTTCCATGAGGCAGTGGTTTAAGTGTGTGTGTGTTTTTTTGTTTTTTTTAATCGGAAAACCTTTTCCATTTTATGTTTTACAATGTACATTTAATCACAAGAAACCTTTTACCACACAAGTAGTAAAACAACATTTTTATGAATCCAAGATTCGGAAATAAACAACACCTTTTTAGCCGTGGATCTTCATTGAAAGTGCAGTTATTAAAGAGAAAAGAATTACTTGCAAAACACTTAGTCCATTGTGTTGTAATGCAACATTTGGTACTACCAATCCATTGTATTATATGTGCAAGCTGCTATGGTTTATGTATTGTTCTAATGGTCTCATCAAAGTATAGAGCAACGCACTAACGCTACAAAGGTGTCAGTTTTTCCACAGCTGTCAGACTGTTGTGAACCTCTGAGGTACATTGGACAAAATTATCCACCAAATGGCATATTTTATGTTATCTCCAGAGGGGATTCACACAGAGTGCACGCAGTAAAAATAAGTCAGCCTAGGTTTAAAGATAAACAAACTGATGGCTTCTGAAGCCAATTAGGACATGCCCCTTTAACTGGAGTTTATTTTAACAGGCAGAAGATTCAGTGGCTCCACTCAGCAAAAAAAAAAAAAAAAGCCCCTAAAGCTTCTTTGAAGTCCCTCTCTCTCTGTGGGCGGTAATGTGGCATGGCACCCAGCCAAAGCCCACAAACACAAGGATTGAATAACGCCTGCCCAGTGTCCCCGCTGTGGCATTCATTCCATCTGCCACAATAAAGAGCGAATATGCAAAGTCACACACATACACGTATGCATACAAACACATACATATGTTCCTATTTGCGTGACAGGCCTGCTAAACTTTAACATATGCAGTCTGCAAACTTTTAACTGTTTGAGGATACTGCGATCCACTGTAAGACAAAGTTTTTATGTGCGACGGTCAAAATAAATCCAGTAAATCAGGACACATGTGCCTCTATCCTTTTTTTAGTTTCATTCATAGGTTTTATTGGCTCGTATTGCATTCATGAAGTTATGAGAGATGGAATCTCTGTGGGCTCCAACTTCAAACAAGCTACAGCAATATATATATATGAGTGTATTTCTGGATCATGCATGTAATTTATAGGCCTGAGGATTTAGCTATGGCCCTAGTGTTTGACAACACGCACTGAAAACTGGTGGCAACTGGTGTTTAACACACAGACACACACACGCTATCCAGACCTCTTCCCATGTTGGATTTTCCTATCCTATTAAAACCAATAAAACATTCTGACAAAAAAAGAGAGTCTGTTTGTGTGAGAGCATGAGCAGGAAACACTGGTTTAAGCTAGTTCCACACCAAATGTGAAAGATATAATTTGTGCGAGGTAGAGCGTGTAATGATGAACATTGCTGAAAGCATTCTGCAAAACAGCTACAGAGTGCATGAGAATGCAAACTGTTTTACTTTTTTAAAATTTCTCTACAGTGATAACTTCTTGGCATCATAACATCTGCCTCCATGGCTGTAATGCCGTGTCATGGAGAGTGCGTGGGATCAAAATTGAAATTAGTGCATCTTCAGTCCTACCAAATATTGTTGAACTTTTTCAATTTGGTTCAACTTTGGCCATTAAAGTCAGATAGAAAAGAAAACTGTAAGCGTGCCTTACTCTACATTGAAATAATCGCTCTGTGTACTTGTTGTACTATGCATAACTTTAAGCTTTAATATAATTTCAACAGTTGGGTTAAAATATATATTTAGACTGAATACAGTTGTCATGAACCGGGCTGTAAACATGTTTATTTCTGCTGTGAAGTTGGACATTTAAAATATTCGTGCCTATGAAGATGGACTTATTCTGTATCCAACCTCAAGTGGACGTTTGAGGAACTGCAGTTGTTGTTTTTCTTTTGCATTTCTGCATTGGCTAGATTTCCACTTGTCTGACACGGGATTTTACTATTCTAGATTGTTACAGTGGCAGCAATAATTTGCTGATCTGTCCAAAAGCTTGCCTGATAAACATTAGTAGTAGTATACTATACATAGTATTATCGAAACTTGCAAATTGTAAATCAGATCTCAATTTTTAGTTGGACAATCTTGAGGGGGTTGGTTTTTTTGCTTTGTTTTTGTTTCTTTGCCAGAATGCAGCCTAACTTTTTGTCTATGTGTGCTGTCTGTTTTTGTGATACCTCATGCCTGATAACAAAAACCAAAAAAGAAAAAAAAAAACCCAACTCTCTAGCTGTCAGACGAACTTTTTATCCCTACAAGGCTTCAAATCTCAGTTGGTTCATTTTCACACACGAGCTGTTTCGCCCTTCAGCATGCAAAAACTTCATCGCTTCTAGTAGTTTAGCTAAAAAAAAAAGGTCATCTAACAAAGAACAAGGAAGTCAGCGTTTTATATAGAAACCCCCCCCCAAGCTCCTTGTTTTACAACACACACCATTCTGTGACGAGCAGTTATTGTGACACCACATAAGCATTACCTGAGAAATGAGTAGCTGTACCAGAAGGGAAGAAGAGGGAGGGTGTTCATGTTTGTTTGTGTGTGTGTGTGTGTGTGTGTGTGTGTGTGTGTGTGTGCTGCAGAGAGACAGCTGTGTGAGCTGTCTGGATATGTGCTGTTTCATTAGGAAGAGAAGCTGAGAGGAACTGTGCTGGACCTACAGCAATAAAAGCGCTGTAAAGAAGCGACAGGCCCGCTGTGAATCAGCTGATTCCTGGCACAGACATTGAAACCTGCAGCAGTAAGCCCAGCATACAACAAAGTCAAAACTTCGAGGCTGAAGAATGGGAAGTTAAATTGGACAAAATGAGGTGCAGAGGGAGTTTCCTTAGCCTGGAAATTAAGTCAAAGTTCAAACTATGGCGATGCTTCTTGGCTGAGAATGAAATGGGGTGCTGTGACATATCCTCACCTCCAGGCCGATACGGGTAGCTTGTCTGTGAATGCATGCACGAGCATGCATATGAGGCAGTTTATTTCATGGTACTCTCTTATGCCGTCATTCTTGATGTATCTTTTTTCCGCATGCTAGATGTCACCTCCTGCGGATGTACTGTAGCTGTGATGCTGTACCGTAATAAGACACTTCTCTAGAGTAAAACTGTAGAGAATTCTAGCCGGTAGTTGGAGAGAAATCCAAGTGGAGGTCGTGTTACACGTATGACAGTCTGGAGGTCGGGGGGGAAAAAATGATTGGAGTTCAATAACTGCTGTGATTTAACGATGTCTGTTAAAACGTCTCTAAAAATGCACAGCTGAAATAACATTTATGCACTTAGAACTCTGTGCACACAGGACGGAAAAAGAAAACAAAAATGGAAAACATGATACACCAACAGAGGTTTAGCTTTATGCGACACCTGTCCACGTTAAATCAAAGTTCTGGCATTATTTGCAAATAAGAAAGTTTAAAAACAAACCAAAAAGCTGTCATAGAAAAAGATTATTATTATTAAATTACTGTCAAGAATCACAGAATATAATACATACAAGTATATTACTTACAAAAATGATAATTATTTTTGTCGACCCTTTTCATGATCAAGTATCTTGTAGGGAAGATCCCTAAAACACCTGTAAAAATCTGTCAAACTGTAGCAATCATCTGTTCAGACACATAGTTTGTCTCGACAAACAACCATTCTAGATCCCAATCACACATATGGGCAATTTAGAATCACTGATTAACCTGCACGTCTTTGGACTGTGGGAGGAAATCAGACTACCCAGAAGGGCCCACGTGTAAACTCCACGCAGAAAGGCTGGCCACTGCGCCACCATGCCGCCCCCTGTAGCAAACAAACATGAGCAAATTATTCAAAGCAAAAAAGACCAAAAATAACCCCCCAAAAAATAAACTAAACAATCAACAACCACAATACCTCCATAAGTGAGTGCATACACATAAACTGTATGTATATTAAAATACAGGCAGTTTCCTTTCATCACTTTGGGCACATATCCTTTATCTAGCAAAATCTGCTAGGATAAAAGGAGTAAAGATTTAGCCCGAGCCTGTGTTTGTGAGACAAAGATAGGGAAAGTGAGATATAGCAGAGAGAAAACCCCATAGTCCTGGAATATAATGAATATGTTTTTATCATGCTGCCAAAATCTGATCAAAAGACCATTAGATTACAGACTACAGAGAAGCATAGAAGTCTGAGTTTGTGGAGCTACAGGGTTTTAGTTTACATCAGCAACACTTCAAAAAATAAAGCAGCTTTAAGCAAGCACAGTTCTAAAGAGTATCTGGTTGGTGGTGTAAAATTTCACCTTCATTCTAATTTTTAGGAATTTGAATATACTCCAATAGCCACACTTTGATATAGACAACAGTTTCTAGCATACACAAGAATATAAGGCACAAAAGGTTGCCTTTGAAAGGAATTGCCAATTAAGCAACAGTTGTCTGAGGGAAGATTAATTAACTTTTACCAGCAGAGAACAATGGCCTCAGATTTGAAGGTGCCAAGGTGCTGACTCTCATTCATTTCGCTTCACACTTACTTCACGCTATGAACCTACCCAGTGTGTGCTAAAGATGGTCTGATGAAGCCAACAGAGCCACATCATCTGCAAAAAGCAGAGACGCAAATCTCACATTCACAAACTGGACACGCTCCTCATCCCAACAGCGCCTTGATCGGATTGAAGACAAGGGGAAACCTTGGCGTACTCCAACACCCACTGAAAACATGTTTGATTCTGTGCCAAGACACAGATCTTACTTTGGTTATATAAGAACTTGATGACTCTTGGAGTTCTTAAAGTTGCAATGACCATCAGTCTTTTTTACTCGACTCCCTTGAGAATGAAAGAGTTTGCGTTAGCATGTAGTGCTCCTGCATTCACAGAGTCAGCTGAAAAGGCAAACCATACACATTTTTTTGGGTTAATGAATATCAGAAAGTGTGAAATCTGTCAAATCAGCTTCCATTTCTGTCAGAGACACAAGAAGCATGTGCACGATTGTGCCTTAAAGTGTGATTTCCCTTTTCACGATGCAATGCTCCCGCTAACACATGCTTAAATCTGTTGGTCTTGTCACTTCTACTGCTTCACTGCAGACACTCTGCCCTGCTCATCAGGCTGAACTCAGAGCCGCTCAGGCCACTGTGTACTATTAACTCGCAGAGTATAGCTTCAATTCCGTGCCCATAATAATGAATGTGAGTGTCAAAGCGAGCCTGGATTACAGACAAGCTGTCAGATCTGAGGATTTGTTTTGCACCTACGAGTTTAATAAATGTCAGCATCTAAAATAAAATCAATATGCAGCCTGTGTTAAAGTTTCTTAGGAAGATGCAGCAAACTACAGCCCACTGCACATGAGTAAATATATGAATCTTTGCATACCTTAAAATTGTATTCAAATCAGAGTCGTGATTAAAAATGCAGTCAGAGTCAAAGTTGTGGGTTGGTTGCGGTTGCATGTGTGAGAAAGTCAGCGTATTTTCCAACAGTTTGAATATTCAGATAGACAAAGAAAATGTGCTGCTTTGACACTTGCTCGAGGGTTCTCGTCTTGGTATCAACAACTCCTCTAGCTCCAGGTTGAGAAACATAATGTGAATGTTAGTTGTATTGCTGAAATATTTGATCTTTCCGTGACCCAGTTTACACACAGTCTTACCCAGTTCCTATTTTTCCCTTCCCTTACAAAATCCAAAATATGTTTGGATTGGAGGAAAATCCAAAAGGACAGCATAGACTCAGCCAGAAAGTAATGGCTGTAGACTTTGTTTGGACTATATAAGATGACAAAACAATTCAATGTTCATTTATCTAAATAGATACCATATTCGTAATACCTATATTCACAGTGATATTTTTGCCAGTAAAGGTAATAAAAATAAAATCTTTGGAAGAACTGATTCTGATAAGCACTTATCGGAATCAGTTAATTAAACTTGATTGAACTAAGCAAGATAAAGAAGCAGAATGGCTGACCCTGATTAACATTACATTCATCAGGATCACTTAAATGAGATTTCATCATGGTGTATTCAAATAATTGGACAGACTGAGGTGTGGTCGGCTGTTTAACCAGCAGCTGATGTTTAGGGAGCTCTCTGAATTCTGAATTATGCACTGATCAATCAAAAAAGAATGACAACAGAAAAATCCATTATTTTTCCCACTCTTACAAATATGCAACTGAGAAAAGTGTTACTCCACCTCGAGGAGAGTCCAATTTATATTCCATCCTATGCTGCAGCAGGTCTCCGTGTCCTTATGTTTAACACATAAATTAAATCTAGCCAACCTGCTGTCGTCACTGGAAACATTTTTCTATGGCG
Source organism: Larimichthys crocea (assembly GCF_000972845.2). NCBI lineage: Eukaryota > Metazoa > Chordata > Actinopteri > Sciaenidae > Larimichthys > Larimichthys crocea. The sequence continues at coordinate 12,261,330 of NC_040019.1, forward strand.
AGAGAGGAAGTGTGTTAACTGTTAAGTACAGTTGAATTTTAATTGCAGTGTCTCGTTAATTAGTTGGAGAATCAAACTGCTACCAGTGTTGATGTTCTCCCCCTATTTGGGTTTGTATTTGGATTCTGTATGCTGTTTTCAGGAACTTATTTGGGTCCATGGACCCATGAAGGCATCTATTGAGAGTATACATTTGCCAGTTTATTCCAGTGTAATAATAAATGTATTAACAATTTATATGCTGGTGATATGTTCCAAGCAAGCGGCAACCTTTGTGGGTGTGAAATGAAGCCAATGCGGAAGTGTTCCTCCAACGACCACTCAAGGCTGGCTACAGAACAAGTTGATCTCCATAAGTTACAGAGCTTCATTCAGCCTACCTCAGCTCCACCCATGATCTAGATCTTTGCTCATTTTCAGGTTAGCTCTTCAGAAACCTCTGGGTGACGACACGAACACGACATCCATTCTTTATACTATCTATGGTTTCAACTAACTTCCTTTGATCTTGAACTTTTACTACCTAATTCATACAGTTTACAGTATTTGTAAAAATGATCTGATCACTAAATTACTTTTGTAGAGGATATGTAATTAGTTTAATTGTCACTTAGGGAGAAACATACTGAGAAATAACTCTTTTTGTTTGTCTCCCATGGGCTGGAGACAGAAAAAATACTGCAAATACCTAATTAGCCAATGAATAATTGCAGAACTAATGGGCTCTTCAAGATACAACCTTGAATGTAACAGTCAAGCTCCAAATTAATGGAGCTTTGTGTTGCGCGGTGGGACAAACTGATTCTGCTCTCAGTAGCAAAGTCTGTTTTTTATGCGCTAATGCATCCAAGCTTTTATTATACTTCTAATAAACTCACAGATTGGCTGAACACCAAACGTCTCCCAGTTGTGCACTTTGTCTCTCTGCCTTTCTCCTTCTTTCTTCATTTCACTTAGACATAGAAAGACATTTGCCTTCATTTTGAGAGCATACACTCCTGAAATTGATTTCCAAAGCACACATCAAACACTCCTGCAAACCGTTTCTCTTTTTGCACAAACCAAAATGTCCACCAGTTTGATATGAAATAAACTAAAAATTGATATGAAATAAACTGAAAAATGCAACAGCATTTTTCTATATCCTCGCACATACACACTGTGAATATTACATTTCTGCCAGTTTCAGAAGACAAACTTCAGAAGAAGCTCTGTTGTTGCTTTGGGGTTTCCTTCAGTTCAGTTGGCCTCTGGATTATTTTAACTTTAACATGCAAGCAGCACAACTCCAGAAACCACCATAATTACAAGATCTGGTCAGTCCTTTGAATAGCTTTGGCAACCAAAACCTTGATCTGGTATATGACTATAAGGAGATGGGCAGCCTCTGTTAAAATAGGACACATGGAGCTGATTTGGGGTTTTTCTACACGGGAAGCCTCAGAGTGAGCCAGCTTGCTTTTAACCCACAGTTACAGTAAGTCATGACAGCAGTAAGAGCCAACAGGGGAGAATCACATGCAGCTGAGGAAAACAGCAAATGCTGCTTAACTGCTTACACAGTTCGGTCCATTACTCCTGTAAACTCACCTACTCTCACTCTTGGTTGTGCACATTTTGTGTACAAACAAAAATCAGCATTAATTTTGTCAGATTTCTAAAACATATGAGTCTGTTTCATAAAAACTGGGTGCACACTGGATGTAAATGGATGTACACGCCCTCAATTGACTGGAGATGAAATTACCTTTTTTCTCCTCCAGTCTCTCAATGAAACACAGTTTCAATTTCACAGTATCACATCGACTAAGTCCTCAATCAGCACCAGAGCAGCAATGCCCATGTTGGTCTCTGGCTAGTTAGTTTAACACCCATCGGCCCATATTTTCATTATTATGCAGCGGCTGGTCCTGGCCTTGAAATTTTCTTTTTTCCGCCCATCTGTGAGGTATTCTGGTGCCCAGAGCAGAGCGCACGGTGCACAGGTGGGAACATGGGCACAAACAGGTGGTTGGTTCATTCAAACGAGGCAGCAGGAAGACAGGTGTTGGTATTTTGGTAGAAATTAGGATTAGACATCTACATCTGTTATTGGTGCAGAGTAAATCTACAAAACACTTGCCATAAATGTGCAGAATTACCAGAGCAACGTGTAATTAAACAATTTTAATGAAACAAGAATGCATTTAAATGAAGAATGTTTCAGGTGGTTAAAACAGATATGTTGGTAAATCAGTTTGCATTTATCTATCTGTCACAGTCTAGAATACTGACAGCGGTGTGTGATCTGAGAAGTGCTACACCACAGTTATTCTTGACCGTTTACTTGAATCCCATGCAAATGGCAACCAGGCTGCTACACAATAACCACACGTCTCCTGTTATGAAGCAGACGTTGGATTACCAGGGTGCTTTTTTGCCCCCAATTTGTTTGTTTTTTAACGGTAAATTAGATTTTTTCAAATGCACTGCTGTGCAAACGCTGCTGTGTGGCATCGAGACTGATGCAAACATATAATCATAACCACCAAACTACTTTTTTATTATTCTTTTCTATAGCTATTTGGGCCAGTGCTGCTACACTTTTCCACAGGTTGTTGTGATTAAAATATAGTGTCATTAATTCAAATAGGAAACAAGGGAAAACACAAAAAAAAAATGAAAAATGTACTGAAACTGAGTACAGAACAACCCTAAGAATAAACTTTTTAATGTGCTGTTAACTTGCATAGTTCAGACGTGTAGTAATAGACATAAATGCTCAGTGAAACTGACATATTAAATTGATTTCTCACCATATTTTTCCTTTCAGCTTTACTATACATCACTCTTGTGTGGTCTTGGTGCACATCATTTAGACATCTGGCTTTTGTCTGACCGTTACAAAATAACCGTTACCGCCTGACTGCTGATGAGTTGAGTGTGTGGCCAAAAGTCTCATGCCATTTATTTTATTATTCTGTTTATTCAACTCACGAGTCAACGTGAGGATTGCCTACATTAAATTCAGTTCTGAATTCATGCTGCCAAATCAATGTCTGAAAGCGTCATGCTGAAGTCATGCAGCTGACACAGATCAGTCCTAAACTGCCATGGTACAGCGGTAGCCAATGAGGTGTCAGGGCTCTTGAGACCCTTGTTGAATTGGTTTCTGAGAAAATCATAAACTCTTCAGTAATGCTGACAGTCTTCTCAGAAACTTGCATGTCTCCGGAGAACTTTTTTACGCTTAACAAGGCTGAGGCGACAGATTGGATAGCAGCAGACTGAAGGACTGGTTTCCCTCTTCCCGAGAAGCTGAGAATGTGCTATATTACATTCAGAACGTTCGCTCTCTGTCAATCTTTACTCCCTTCAACATTCAAGTTCTCTCTTCCGCATGACATTGTTCCTGAAATAATCTCCTTGCCCTCAATATGAGTCCCATGATACATTTCTGCAGACAGAAGGTCATGCGGCTTGATGGAAGTGGGACACCGGTGCTAAAAGTATCCTAATGATCCAGGCTGAGAATGTAATAAGAGGTTTTAGCATCCGGAGTGTTTTTCTGATGTGTATCTGCATACCACTTAGCTAGCAATCAACTAATCAATCAGTATCTTACAGGTTTAGGCTCAAAGCTTTTTATGTCATATTCTTGGAGGAAACATCTTCCTGTTCATTTGCCACATGCTTATGCTTCTTTGTCACTTAGTTATTATTTTAGAGTAGGAAATCCTCCCATTGTACTTTCCCTCGACTGTCACTGCATCCAGTTTTCTATTTGAGTCTCCTGTACCCTGGCCCTCTGGGTGTAATCAGAAAAAGCATGATATGCTGGTAGAAAGAAAGCCTTCTTTTTGAAGTAGAGGAGTAAAATGGAAGGAAAGAGACTGACCGAGTAAATAGAGTGAATATAATGCTGTAGAAATGTACACAAATCTCAGGTAAACACGATACTAATGAGGGTAGTGGTACTGTGGGCTGCCAGACTGGTTGTACGGGAAAAGGGGCTTGAAAATCAAAATGCTTTCCCTATTATACCCTTCAGAACAAAATCTGAATTATTAAAATTAACATTTTGCATCTCTGGGTTCTAAATCATTATTGGGTGGATGACGGAAGACTAATGGTACTTGAAGAAAATGAGTTGGCATTCAAACCACAAAGAGTGAGTGAATTTTCTTCCATGGAGATGTCTAAAGCGAGTGCTGAATCCTCTTTGAGTCATTATTATGGTTCTCTTAAGCACCTATTACTAACTTAATTGTTGAACATATTATGGCTTCTGGTGAGGCCTGCCTACGTTTTCTTTCTGTGCAATACTTAACCGTGCCAAATAACCCAAAATAACAGTTAATTGCATCAGAATTTATCAGAAAAACTTCTACTGCTAACGGAGGTATTTCGAGTTGAAACAATCACAGGAAGGATCCCGGTGGGACTGATTAGCATCAAAATAAGATTTTTGTTCCAGGCTTCAAATATGGATGTGAATAATAAATTGGGTATGTTGAACATCATTATCAGAATAAGAAGTACTAAGGGTTAAAGTGGGCTGGAGTGCCAATTTGTTGGGATATGTTTTAACTGGTTTTGGTTTTACCATCTGATCTGAGCTTAAAGGAAAAGCTTCTGTATTTTAAATATTTAACTAACACCATTATTTATTCATGGATTATATATATATATATATATATATATAATATATATTATAATGTATGTTTTCTGACATGTCTGATAACTTATTAGGTTATGTCAGTTAATGAGCTCTTATTTGTTTTGTCCAACCAACAGTCTAAAACTCCTTAAAACATTCAATTTAACATTATATAATATAGATAAAACCAGAAAGTTCTCACATTTTATTACTTTTTATTCATCCCCCCACCATGGCACATAGGGTTACACCAGATTTTAGACCTGCTGCCAACCTGCTAAATCCCACTTTAAACCCATGTATATAATGTATATATGGAATGTAGATAGCAATATGAACTGCCTCATAACTAGTAAATTAAAAAGAGCAATAGAAAAGATTTATTCAGAGCACTTTTTACCACAGTTTTACTAAAATCAAACCATGTCACTAACTGTTTTGACTTTGTAGGGGTCACAGTTATTTCACTGACATTATATCCAATGAATAATACAGGGAACTATTTAGTGAACACCAAGGTAAAGACCAAGCAGCAAAAGTGCCAAACACTGCAGTTCTTTGAATGACCACTTGAGGCTGGCTACATTAAAATGTCCAGCTTCACAGCATAACATAAACATGTTTACAGTCATAAAACAGTTTTGGTTGCTATAGCTAATTTTCCCATTCATGACAACTGTACTCACCTGTTCAAATTATATTAAACCTAAAGGTTATGCATGTTTAAAAGCATGGCTGCTTTGATTGACAGCTGAGTGCCGTTGTTTGAGAAACCAGGCTTAATTCAGCCCAACTTAGCTGGGTAGTAGAGGCAAGACTGTCAAGATGGCGACCGCAAGAGCAACCACACTTTGAACTTCACAGTGGCGCTTCAGAAACCTCTGGGGGACATCATGGATACGACGTCCATGTTTTATACTGTCTATGGTATAGAATGATTTCCCACTATGAAGAATATCACAGAGCCAAAAGTGATGCTCAAATGCTTGTTTGGATTGCTATAACAAAATATAAAGAGAGGTTAAAATCAAATGTTATTGTTTCATTTTGTTCATAAAGCCCAGGGCTGCTAATTGGCAGCAAGATAGACCAACTGGTTTGTGCAGGATGCTGCAGGGTTAAACCTCATCCTCCCTGATATTCCTGAAAATAATTTGTTTTAGTTTCTTGGTACTGCTCTGTGACACAATTTCAGTACCTGATAAGAACTCATCATTTCGATGTCTGGCAGAGTGAGTGGCGGAGGTATGGGAGCAGAAGGGTGAGGTGGGGGTGGTGGTGCTACCGCTCCGGAGGAACTGATGCCAGATGGCGGTGTCATTGAAGAAATTAAACTGGAAAATGAGAGTGAAAAATGAACTGGTGGTGGTTGTCCTTCCAGGCGCACACTCACACAGTCTATAAGGTTTAAGGATCATTGGTTGTGTTTCTTTAATGACTAAAATTCCACAGGTGGCTGCATAGACAGTAATTTAGATAATTTATCAGCCGCTAATCTGGTCAGCTCACTCTCTCCTATCAAAATGAAAGTCCTGAATGTTCAGGTGAACAGCTCCTTTGGGAAGCTCAGCAGTTCTGATTCAGTGGAGAAAATACTCCTCACGAGGAACATAATTTGATGGGCAGAAAACACGGAGCGTATTACGTTTCAGTTGTTATGACTCAGTTCCCTTAAGTGCTGAAATTGCAAATCGCCACCATGCAGTGATATATCAAGCTGGATAGCAGCAAAGCTATAAAATGAATACCTCTGATCTGTGCTTGAGTGTGCGGTTCGGTTACCTAAAGACTCAGTGTGTGGCTGTTAAGAAGATACAGACACCATATGTGAGATTCACAATCTCAACTAAATGCCAAGTGATGGAGCGCCATGGCAATAAAGTGTAACGGGACTGGAGAGGGGCATTGACACAGCGGAGATCAGGATGGTTTTGTGGTTAGATGGTTTTTATTTTTGCGCTTCAAATCCTGAGCGAATAGCAGTTATGATCAGACGCACCCACACACACGCACACTATTGCAGAGAGAGAATAATGTGTACAATCATCTGATGGTATCTGTGTTTTATTGCCCTTCCAGTGGCACAGAAAGATGCTCTCTGTGTGGCTCCCTGCTGCACCCCGGTGACATAAAATCAGTCATTGGCCGACTAATCATCGTCAGAGCCGTCTACGCTGGTACTTTCTCCCTGTCTTTCATGATGAACTAGCTGTTGTAGTTGGATTATATGGTCTAGATAAACTGTCTTTTCTGTCAGTAATCAAACATGAGAATCTCTGTTTTTACAGCGAACACAGCTGGAAACACCACGCAGGTAACTGAAAACACTGTATGCCGAAATTTAAATTTTTTCCCCCTTTATTTCGTGTATCCAAAAATCCAAACATGTGCTGCAGTGAGCTCTATTTCACACATGCTTTCCCCTCTAACAGGGCTTTTTTTAATGTATGATATGGTCACTTACTTCAACAGAACAGCTACGAGCTTAACTTTTGTTCTCTACCGCTGGTGGTGTAGTGCAGGATACACTGTCCGCATTGGGTATACCATTCCTAAATGCATTCTGATGCTCATCATTAAGTATTGTTCTGCAAGCTGAATGTTCCCTGTTTTGTTAGGATGGCGAAGACATAGATAGTTCACTCAAAATGCTCCATTATTTCGCCGTCTCAGCCGTCTATGGGGCAGTATTGATTGCGAAATCTGCACCTCTTCTGTGTCTAATTGTGGTTTCACTCATAATGATCCTTACTCCCTGAAGTCAACCACCAGAAGTGACACTGGCCTATTTTTGGGTCTAGTCTCACATATCACTGTTTATAACACAGATGTTATCTTCCACTGGCCGGATACTAAATCAAGAGTATATCTGCTTCTCCAGGAACCACTACAAAACTGCCTACTGCCCCCAATCTCCAAAAAGACAAAGTCAGAAGTGGCCTGTGAACAGCAGACAGAAGTGCACCCTTCCTCTGGAGCATCAGGAGCTTCTTTAAATGACAGAAGAAAGAGTCTGTATTCGCCCCCATTGTGGAAATATGAGACCTGTCTTGGACCTTGCAGGCACACTGCAAAGATCAGTCCACCTGCTTACTCATAAGAAATAGTCAAGCTGGGTGACTGGTTTGAAAATGATAAACTTTAAAAAGGGACTTTCAGGTCTTTGTGGTTTCATAGGCACAGGAAGTTCCTACATTTTGCCTTAAGAGCACGGCAAGCAATTTTTCAGACGCTCTTCTTTTTCAAAGTGCGATAAAATACACTGTGGTGCTAGGGAATGCATGTCTTCTTCCACCTCAACAACCTCTTCAGCAGCCTTGGTACATTACGGCTAATGGTTCATGTTGCACGGTCATCCTCTTGGAAACTGACAGAAGCCTGTGTAATAAGCCACATTCTGATGAAACGATGATTATCCGGAACAGGCTGAACAAACCAAAGACGCAGTACAGAAAGATACTACAAGAGTGGGTTGAGATGTTTCTATAGATGAAAGGAACTACAAACACGTTACAGCAACCATGCAAGCCTGCAGGGTCTTGATATTAAATAAAGATTTTGGTTTGGGTACCACTTAAAAGATAATGAGGTCGTCAAACTGGAGCTTTTTGAACGCAGATGTACAGAAAATTCTATTACAAAGCCTAAACTTTGAGCAGATGATAGAGATATTTGTATTTTTAAGTGTCGCTTACCACCAATTCCAAAGCTAAAGTAGTTCCCTATGTTTGAAAGGGTTTCCTCAAATAAGCTGGAAAACGAGGCTTAACATCAGACAAATGGTAACTTTTATTGAATGAACTGCGTGACCTCCACCCAGAGGCTTATTTAGTGCTAGTCCACAGGACAAATGTGGACGTTTTTAGGCATCCATCACTGAGCTGGCAGTGTTGTTTTGCATTTACTGGCACATGAAGTGGCATCCCGGACAACATAACAAGAGTAATGGCCATCAGACTATGAGGCTGCAGCACCACTTTGGACAGAGTGTATCATATAGCTCTATCTAGAAATGCAGGGAAGCTTCCACCTTGAGTAGTGTTTTCTCTGTCCTGGCAAATGGAGGAAAATCGCCGCTGTTACCGCAGCTTTTCATCTAAAGACAAAGCTGTCGGCGTATTTTCACTCGATCTTTCAGGAATGACAAAAAGAAAGTTTGTGTAAGAGTTACTTGAACAAAACTTTATAGAACAGTTTAATGTTTAATGATGTGTCGCCTGAGGTGCATTCATGTGTTTTAAAATGTTTGTGTTTTTTTGGTCTTCTTCAGTCAAAGAAGAAAAATATCAGTGGCCTGTAATCATCATTGACTGATCAGGGACAGCCAGATGCCAGCTTCGATTAACTGTCAGTTGATTGTCCATCACATGTCCGACGGAGTGCAGACAGACAAATGAAAAGCTTTTTTTTTTTTTTAATTCAATCTTCACCTTCTGCTTAGCTACTAAAGCAACTTTAACTAAAGTTAAAGTCCAAGCATGGGAGGGTGTTTGTGGAAGGAAGGAAGTGATGAAAACCCTGTCAGATGTGGCCAAACTGACCTTTTGGAAAACCAGAAATAAAAAATTGATTCAGAGCTCAGGTGCAGCAGACCATGTCCTGATGTCAGCGTTGCTGGCATCAGGCCTCAGCAAAGAGTCTGGGTATTTCACACAGAGGAAACATAACTGAGTGTATCGTGTGTGCAGTTTCTTCTTAAGAAAAAAGTATTTAATAGCTTATTTGTTAAAATTGAAGTTCTCTTTGTGTCGCCCACACACAGTCTAAAACAGATTTTTTTTAAAAAGGCCCCCACACAATGTCATAATTAAAGCATCTGTTGTGTTGGATGTGCAAAACAAAACTAGAAAGTCAAAAAAAAGGACAGGTACGCTGCCTCAAGGCAGAAGAAATCGAATCAGAAATGGATCTGTTTTACTGCTCTCGTTCTCGTCTTTAAGAAAAGAGAAGAACATCCCCAAGCAAAGAAGAAGTTTGAAAGAAAGTGAGCGACAGAAGTTGGGATGAGGAGCAAAAAACAAAAAATAGATGTATCCCCTGAGGAGTTAAAAGTTTAGAAAGATTGAGCTTCAATGGGGACGGCCAAGAACTAAAACAGAAGTTTTTTGGAATAGACTCATATTTTCCATGCAGCGTAGTGTATTATCTATCCATCGTGACACACATAAGTTCATTTACAACCCCTGCCTTCACAGATCACTATGCATTGCTTACTGTAGTCTGTGTGGCTTCCTTCATTAAAACATATGACAAGATGAATTTACTGTTAATTAGATATCTGAAGGTGATCTGCTGAAAGGTAATTAGATTCTGAACACTGAACTGTACGCCATCAGTTCAAATCGATTTGTTTATATCCTCATCAGTAGTGCTGCCTGTTTTTTAGTGGATTCATTTAGGGAGCTGCTCCAGCACACACACACATCACACACCACACTGTGGGATCCTCTAATAAAACACAGGGATTGTCTGAACCTAGCATGGGATCTTTCACAGGAAAGCCCTGATAAAATAAATGATATGCTCTCATGGGTTTAGTGTGCCCCAGTCTTCTTATTAGCACATGCAGGTTATCACAGCCTGCTGTAAAAGAGGTCGATATAACCCCAAGGCAAATCCCGTGACGTGCGTCAATTTATGGGGGCGCATATCTGGGGTTTTCTTTTGTCCTGATTAGGTGAATAAAGTTTCCATACATTTCTTCTTTTTTTTTTATTATCATGCAGTGTGTATCCTGGACTGCAGAGCGGTGTTAAAATTCAGAGCAAGTATTTAGAGAAGACAGCACTTGCTTTTTTTCCTGGATGTTCAAGAGTAGCCCAAAGAAAGCAGAGGAAAAAAAAAAACCTGCCAGCCCCTCGGCTCCACAGTACCTTAGAGTTTAGATAGAAGAAGACACATTTCACCAGCCCACACTCACCGGTGCTGTCAGGTAGAAAAACTTCAGACCCCCCTCCTCTCCTTCCTTCCTTCTCCTTAAGTAGGTAAGACAAGAAAACTTACCACCCCAGTGTCCAGCTGCTCGGTAGTGACAGAAGGAGCCGCTCCAGTCAGAGGTAAAACCCACATGGGACACCAACCAGCAGCATCTCGGAGAAATTTCCTCATCACACTGGTGTGAACAACCAAAATCGTGATGCCCGAATGAACAGGCTGACCGGCTAAGGGCTACAAGACTCCGACCCCCTGCAGCCGCATCCGTGCGAAGGAGTGAGAGGTCCGAGGACAGCAATCCTGGAAAATAAGATAACCTACCGTCACTGTATGCGTCAAACAATAAAAAAACACTATAAAAACCAGTGAGGGGTAAAACCCTTAGAGCGTAATTGGTATTTTATGTCCGAGAACTGCATCTTGTATAATGACACCAGTGGTCATAGTCAGAATGACTGCGTAAATTTATGAAATTCTATATTTGTTTTTTATGGTTTGATATCAAAAGTCCAAAGTACGAGGTGCTATCCCCGGCGCAGAGCCGACTCCCCTCTCTTCGCCTGGGCGTCCTCGTGAGCGTTGAGAATGAAAGCGAAGCTGGGCGGCCTGTTGTCGGAGCGTCAGACTCAACCAAGCAAGAGCCGAGGCATCAGGAACCTCTACAACTGCGCATAGATCATTAAATTGCACGCAAACATCAAACCTTCACTGCGCGTGATTTTAAACCGTGGATCATGATGATGACACAAAGTTTGATATTTGAATTTACTTTAAAATCTTCGAAAGCAGTGAAAATTGCAAATTGACAACCTTAGCCATAGTAATAATTCGCCTAATGACAAGATGTCATAGTTTAATAAGTTAATTCTATTGAATTAGAAACAAGAAGTAGGTCATAAAGATTGGCAGAAAATTTCCGAGATCTGTTAAAAATGTGTCTTAAGTTCTATAGAAGTATCCAAAGATTGCTAATAGTTTGAAGTGATGGTGGAAAATATGTCATACTATTATTATCGTTTGTGTGTTCCCGTGTTTGTTAGAAAGAAAGTATTGTTTTAGTTTTGACGTGATTAGGAATTTGTTAGCTTGAAAACGGTTTTTACTTGTTACTGATGGAAGTAGGGGACCCTCGGAATAAAGTTAACCCATTTATTATAGCACTGGGCCACATAAGTATGTGATATCGATTTGTGTTGTTTCAGGCACATCCTCTTATCGTTCACTAATTTATGCACGTCGCGTTAATTGTGCGTTTAATATTTACTGTGATATTGTGGATGGACCCTGATATAATAGTTTGGAAGAAAACTTAACGTATCAAGAATAATCACCAAATTTTTCATGAGAAGAGGTAATAAAATATTTGCATTCCAACTTTATGGAACATGGGGTAGATGTATTCACTAATAACACGTACGTTACTTTTTTGAACGAATTGCAGGAGTTTTACATAATACATTTCACATATGAATACCTGTTATGTATATGGTGACAAATAAAACAGTTTGTTATCCAACATAGTAGCCTAAATTAAATGATTAAGTAGTCCAAATTCTATTGAGGGCGTAAGACAGTTAAATTTATGGATTACCATTAACAATACTAATATAGTTAGGTATCATTATTATTAATTACCATAATCCGTATTTCACAGGTCTACAGCAGGTAGACTGACTGGTTTTAGATATGCTACACTGCTATATCAGACTACTATGCTATATCAGTATAGTATTAAAAATTCATAGAAAACAACACCAGTTTTGAAATCCCGTAGGATTGTGGTTCCTCCTATAGGCAGTTATTGATCGACATTGTACAGGTTCACACATAAGTCTACCCACCTGCCGAATTTAGCTGGGCTTTATTTATAATTGTTCAAATTTCAAACGTCCAGTGGGCAAATACTTTAGGAAGTTTTGTTTATGAAAGTTTTTTTGAACAGCGTGTGAGAAATTGTGATTCAGCTTTTAAGGGACTATTTAAATCTCGGTTCTGGCGCTTTAATCATGATTCATGCAAAAATATAGAACAGGTGCATGCCCTAAAGAGGGACAATTAAGGATGGATATGTGTAAACAATGTAAATGTCGCTAATCAGATGCTGCCTCAGTGATTAAGGAGGTGTGGCTATGACTATAATGTTTTAATAATAAGTATTACTATCGGTCCTGCCAGAGCTTAAACCGTTTTGGCATCAGAGTTTTGTGGGTATTCCCAGGATCGGGACTTCCTTGGATCTGACAGATTGATTGCCAAGCCAGGTAGACAACAAGCATAAAAACTCCATGTAATAATGAGTCAAAGGAAGCCTGCTGTCAATTTTACGTCGAAAGTTTGGAAGCACTTCCAAGCACAGCGATTATGATTTGATTCTGTACATCCCGAGGCTTCAAGAAAGCGAGCAAGATCTTCAACGGCAACGAACGCAATTCAAGCCCTCAAAGTGGCAATTATCCATCACCTCTTAAATGTTCACTTAAGACCTAACTGAGGCTACCGGATGACTATGAGCGACCCTTGAGATGAACACCCACTACCGCTGCAAACACTCACCCGTGGAGGGGTGCATCTAAAAAAGAACGATTTGATAAAAGCCAAAGCAAGCTTTATGTTAGCATACTGTTTACAATCCACCGACGAATGGCTCGACAACAGGTAAATGTGAATCATCCATGAAAGAATCTTGAATAAAGAGATGCAGGATGCACGACATGCAAAACATCACCCCATGGAATCTTACTACTCGGTGTGGTCTACTTTGATTGACAGTGATCCTTAACCTACATGCCTGTTACTAATGATTCACATTCTCCTTTATTATACCAAACTCACAGCTTGGCTGGCAAAGAACGCATAAGTGAGAGATGCATAGACCGAGCACGGCCGACATATACATAGCTTATCCATTTGTATCTATGTGCTTGGCGGTCATTG
>NC_040019.1:12274936-12300367 GCF_000972845.2 Larimichthys crocea
TATATTAAGTGTGTGTGTGAAGGTGTATAGAGGCAATTAGCTTAAAGAACTTTGTAGAAAGGCGCTTGTGAAGTTCAGTCCATTTCCTCGTAGTAGTTTAGTCAGATCTGCCACATCCAACATGGCGGGACCTGTTGAAGTACGATTCAGTGCTGAATGCGGCGCCGTCTATGTATATATGTCATGTATATATGTCTATGGTTTCTTGGGTAAACTTATGATTTCAGGCCTGTCTTGCAAAGGAGTACTGTAATGCATGATAAAGACATAGAAAGTAATGTACACTGTCACAGATACAAAAAAACGTAAAAAAAAAAAAAAAAAACAATATATATATATATATATATATATATATATATAATTTATAGGCCACACTATCAGTCAGCTCAAAAGCTCAAAAGTTACCAAGAATGAAGTTCGTCATGGGTTTTTTTCAGTTTTGCTTGCTCAGTAAAGTAGTTTACATAAATAAAGGATATTGGATGAATTTTTTGTATTGTGATATGTCCCGCGACCAATGATATGTCCGCGGACCAATGAATAGCCAGGAGGAGTTACTGTTAGGGCGCTGTGGTCCCCCCCGTGTACCTCTATATTAAATCTGAAGCACAGGTAAAGTGCCGTGATTCTGTTTGCGTTAGCATTCCGGATCTCACCGTTGCTTCAGATAGCTTAGTCCGTCAGAACGTAACGGGAATACTTTTTTTCTCTTGGAGTTTTTCTTCGGAGGTTGAGCTTCATACCTTCTTGATCGCGGTAAGTAACTTGTTACGTGTATGGATTGTTGTTGTAATGTGATGTTTATGTACTGCATTTTTACAGTATGAACGCGCATTGTGGTCTGCGTCCTGATTAGATAAGGGAGTACTGTACAAAATGGGTTAGGTTAGGGTTCGGAGAAAAGTGTGTGATTATGGGTCTTACGGCTTTAAACATGTTTAATAATTGTAAAAAATAAAGCAGATTTCTGTGTTGTGGATGAGATAGTTAGTGGCACTAATGGCTTGTACATGGCGCATGGCATGTATTCAATGTAATGTGATGTTTAGATCTTGTAAACATGACAATGCAACGTTAAGGGTGCGCTCACCTGGCCGAAAGCATGCAGTGAATTCCTGCATCTCACAAAAGGATGATAATCACCCATAATTGTTCCTCTTTAAATGGAGATTAGCAACGCCCGAATGTTTGCATGAATGCAAACATGTCACAAAAGGATGATAATCACCGGTAATTGTTGGTCAGTTAGTGCAGTTGCCCCTCATACTATACAAATTGCGTTCGGCTAGCCAGATTTACATGAATGCTCATTACTAATACAGTATTGAAAAATATTGTTACTTATTACAACATTACATCTGCAAAAGTTTGAACTTTGAGAGTGTTAAATAAGACAGAAATGTGAGAAAATGTTAATGGCTGTCTGAGAAAAGTGTGTGGTATGCTAGTGAATATTGAGGCTTAATGTGGTATTGGTATTTGTATTACATGTGTTGATACTTGTGTGGGGGAAACATAATTCATTGGTATTCATAATCATAGTTCATTGTTGCACTGGCACATTTTCGCCACTTTATGGGACACAATAAAGTGTTGTTCTGACATTCTACTTAAGTTAGGTGCTTAATGCAATGTTGTTTATCCTGATGTTTTAGATGCGCGTGGGAAGTCGTACCGTCGCTCTCAGCTGCCAAGAGGAGGATGGAGAGGCAGGAGAGTTGGACGACCTCTCTGGACGGCAACCGCGTGGACGGTGTAGCCTTTGGGTATGTACACTGGTTTTGTTGTTTTCCCTTGAATGGATTTGTCTTTGTTGGTCTCATGTGATACTGACTAACTTATTGTATGTCGGTTTCTCAGTTGGTGTTACCGGACGGCGGCACAAGGTGTTGAGGTGGGAGGAGTCGCAGCTGACCAACAAGCCGCGTCGTGGTGATTCCAGCTGCGTGCCTAACAAGAAGTATATCCGGGCGAAATGATATAAGAGGCAATGGACGCATCAAGTATACAATGCATGTACCAACTCCTCCTCTGTTTCATTTCATTTCAGTTTGTTCTTGTTGGTGGGATTCCAACCTGCGTGCCTTGGTGGATGGGCTTTGTCCTGATGCCAGAGGGACCGCTGTCCTTTGGCTTCATGTGCACTCCTGGGGCGACCGCAGCGCACCTGAGGACCGAGCTCAGGGCTGCTGTGGTTCCTCGCCAGCCCGAAGCGTCATCGTCCTGGCTCCCAGCACAAACCTGACTGCTGGCAGGGACTGGACAACTCGTCTGCAGACTTTGCCGCCCTGCTCAAGACTGCACGCAGCCGTTGGGCCAACGTAAGTGTGGATTTAGGGTTTATAAGACTAGATGATGTGTGTATTTCGGCAATTTTAAGATTATTGGCCTGTGTAATAACAGGACAGTAAATGACAGGTTGTGGTGCTGGACTTTCCGCCTCGTCTGAGTGTGGAAGAGGACAAACAGAAGCTGCTGCGCATGGCGTACCACAGTGCTTGTGCGGACCAGGGAATGTGTAAAATTACACTGATATGTTTAAAGATTATTTATTTACAGCTATGCTACTGAAATATCATTCGCAAAGTTAATTACACAAACTCATCACTTGATATGTAGTAATTATTATGTCATTCATATTTCTTTAGGTGTTCCTTACTATCACATCTGTGAGAATTCCCTCTGCCCCAGCGTGACTTGTGGGCCAGAGATGGTGTAAGTAAAGTTTGTTTTTTTGTCAGCAAAAGATTGCACAACTGGGAAATAACCGTATAGTCTAATGTAAATAAGCAGTTTATTGGCAATGAATGATAGTAACTCTTTTCTTTGTTTTTTCAGACACACCTGAGTGATAGCGAGGGTATGCCGATCCTCGCGTACCTCTTTGGCAGGCGGCTGACAGGCAGCTTGCAGAACCAGAGCCAGAGCCACCCGGGGCGCCGATTCCCACTTGCCCGTATCGTCCCCGTTTTGCCACCCAGGTGGTAGTGAGGGGATCGAGCCACAGCCACCCCAGCAGCCAACCCAGATGGCGGGATTACAGTGGTGAACGGCAGAAGGTATATATATCTGATTTATGGATCGGTTTCTACGGAATGCATATCACATAATCTAATCTGTGGCATAACACTACTTTCATGTCTAACCACAAGCATTTGTTTCTTCCATTTTAGTGCAGTTTGCCTGAAGCTGAGCAAGGTTATGGAGTTGTCACCTACCTTCGCATAAAAAATGAAAAGGGTTCAGTCCACTGTTCATTCATTATTGGAAAGTCCAGAGTTTCTCCATTGAAACCAACAACGATCCCGAGACTGGAATTAACAGCTGCTGCTGTTGCCGTAAAGATGGACAGACTCATGCATAAAGAGCTAAAAATGCCACTAGAAGAATCCATTTTTTGGTCAGATAGTACTACTGTGCTGAGATACATTGCTATGAGAATATTAGATTTAAAACCTTTGTGGCAACAGAGTGTCACTTATCAGAGACAACACTAAGCCAAGTCAGTGGAGGTATGTGAACTCTGAGCTAAACACAGCCGACCACGCATCCAGAGGCAATGAACGCAGACACGTTCATAAATGTCAGAACTGGACTGATGGACCCGACTTTTTGAAGAAAGATGAGAAACACTGGCCAGTTTCTCCTGATATCAAAGAGATACAGAAAGATGATGTTGAAGTTAAAGCTGCAGTGAGTGTGAATGCAACAAATGCATATGAGAATACACTAAGCTGAAACGGGCTTGTGTAGGACCCAAATGCAGCACAACAGCAAGGGATACTTAGTAATGTTCCTATTGAGAAAACTCACAGCAGGCGATATGGGCAGGTGAGAGAGAGGGAATAAGTCCAATCAATCGGAGAGTCTGTGGCCAATGACTGAGCAGGGGAACAGACTTGCCCGGGGAAACCTCCAAACAGCCAGGGAAACAGGCAGACAGACACCAGAAACACTGAGGCGAACTCGTGGTCGGGGACGAGAAGCTGAGGTGATTACCGGGGCAGAGGACAGACGAGCAGGTCAAAGGCAGGCAGGGTCGGCAACGGGAGATCAGTCCGGACAAAAGTGCTGGAAAGACTTGCATGACGCGAAGAACAATCTGGCAAAGAGTGTCTGGAGGTCCTCAGATGAAGAGTCCACAGAGGACGATGGCGGGTCCACCTCGCTAGGGCCGGGGATGGGTGGGGCACCAGAGGCGCCTCAGGCGGGGGTTATCGTGGACGGGCGTATCCTGGGGGGCTGGTCGGGTTGCTGCCGGTGGAAGTCAGTAATGAGCTGAGGGTCAGGATGTAGCTGGCGGGGAACCACGACCTCTCCTCTGGACCATATCCCTCCCAGTCAACCAGGTACTGGAGCCCCTCCCACAGCGACGAGAGCGGATAACCGTCGAACCGTGTAGGCTGGGTCTCCATTGATAAGGCGAGGGGGGAGGAGTCGGGGTAGCAGGAATCAAGGGACTCTCCAGAACTGGCTTGATTTTGAGACATGGGATGTGGGGTGTACTCGCATGGGACCTGGGAGCTTGAGGCGGACTGCAGCAGGGTAGGTAGGTGACAACTCCATAACCTTGCTCAGCTTCAGGCAAACTGCACTATAAAATGGAAGAAACAAATGCTTGTGTTAGACATGAATGTAGTGTTATGCCACAGATTAAGATATGTGTATATGCATTCCGTAAGAACCGATCCATAAATCAGATATATATACCTTCTGCCCGTTCACCACTGTAATCCAGCCATCTGGGTTGGCTGCTGGGCGTGGCTGTGGCTCGATTCCCTTCACTACCACCTGGGTGGCAAACCGGGGACGATACGGGCAAGTGGGAATCGGCGCCCCGGGTGGCTCTGGCTCTGGTTCTGCAAGCTGCCTGTCAGCCGCCTGCCAAAGAAGGTACGCGAGGATCGGCATACCCTCGCTATCACTCAGGTGTGTCTGAAAAAACAAAGAAAAAGACGTTACTATCATTCATTGCCAATAACTGCTTATTTACATTAGACTATACGGTATATTTCCCAGTTGTGCAATCTTTTGCTGACAAAAAAACAAACTTTACTTACACCATCTCTGGCCCACAAGTCACGCTGGTGCAGAGGGAAGTTCTCACAGATGTGATAGTAAGGAACACCTAAAGAAATATGAATGACATAATAATTACTACATATTCAAGTGATGAGTTTGTGTAATTAACTTTGCGAATGATTATTCAGTAGCATAGCTGTAAATAAATCAATCTTTAAACATATCAGTGTAATTTTACACATTCCCTGGTCCGCACAAGCACTGTGGTACGCCATGCGCAGCAGCTTCTGTTGGTCCTCTTCCACACTCAGACGAGGCGGAAAGTCCAGCACCACAACCTGTCATTTACATGTCATGTTATTACACAGGCCAATAATCTTAAAATTGCCGAAATACACACATCATCTAGTCTTATAACCATAAATCCACACTTACGTTGGACCAACGGCTGCGTGCAGTCTTGAGCAGGGCGGCAAAGTCTGCAGACGAGTTGTCCAGTCCCCTGCCAGCAGTCAGGTTGTTGCTGGGAGCCAGGACGATGACGGCTTCGGGCTGGCGAGGAACCACAGCAGCCATGAGCTCGGTCCTCAGGTGCGCTGCGGTCGCCCCAGGAGTGCACATGAAGCCAAAGGACAGCGGTCCCTCTGGCATCAGGACGAAGCCATCCACCAAGGCACGCAGGTGGGAATCACCAACAACAAGAACAAACTGAAATGAAATGAAACAGAGGAGGAGTTGGTACATGGCAATGTATACTTGATGCGTCCATTGCCTCTTATATCATTTCGCCCCGAATAATACCTTCTTGTTAGCGCACGCAGCTGGAATCACCAACTTGTGCTGCTTGTTGGTCAGCTGCGACTCCTCCCACCTCAACACCTTGTGCCGCCAACCGGTACCACCAACTGAAGAAACAGGACATACAATATGTTAGTCAGTATCACATGAAGACCAACAAAGACAAATACATTCTACAAGGGAAAAGAACAAAACCAAATAGTACATACCCAAAGGTACATCGTCCACGCGGTTGCCGTCCAGAGAGGTCGTCCAACTCTCCTGCCTCTCCATCCTCCTCTTGGCAGCCTGAGAGCGACGGTACGACTTCCCACGCGGCATCTAAAACATCAGGATAACAACATTGCATTAAGCACATAGCTTAAGTGAAGAATGTCAGAACAACACTTTTATTGTGTCCCATAAAGTGGCGAAAATGTGCCAGTGCAACAATGAACTATGAATTATGAATAACAATGAATTATGTTTCCCCCCACACAAGTATACAAAACATGTAATACAATAACCAATAACCACATTAAGCCTCAATATTAACACTAGCATACCACACACTTTTCTCAGACAGCCATTAACATTTTCTCACATTTCTGTCTTATTTAAACACTCTCAAAGTTCAAACTTTTGCAGATGTAATGTTGTAATAAGTAACAATATTGTTCAATACTGTATTAGTAATGAGCATTCATGTAAATCTGGCTAGCCGAACGCAATTTGTATAGTAGTGAGGGGCAACTGCACTACACTGACCAACAATTACCGGTGATTATCATCCTTTTGTGACATGTTTTGCATTCATGCAAACATTCGGCCGTTGCTAATCTCCATTTAAAGAGGAACAATTATGGGTGATTATCATCCTTTTGTGAGATGCAGGAATTCACTGCATGCTTTCGGCCAGGTGAGCGCACCTCATTAACGTTGTCATTGTCATGTTTACAAGATCTAAACAGTCACATTACATTTGAATACATGCCATGCGCCATGTAAACAAGCCATTATGGTGCCACTAACTATGCTCATCCAACTACAGAAATCTGCTTTATTTTTTACAATTATTAAACATGTTTTAAAGCCGTAAGACCCATAATCACACACTTTTCTCCGAACCCTAACCCTAACCCATTTTGTACAGTACTCCCTTATCTAATCAGGACGCAGAACACAATGCGCGTTCATACTGTAAAAATGCAGTACATAAACATCACATTAACAACAACAATCCATACACCGTAACAAGTTACTTACCGCGATCAAGAAGGTATGAAGCTCAACTCTCCGAAGAAAAACTCCAAAGAGAAAAAAAGTATTCCCGTTACGTTCTGACGGACTAAGCTATCTGAAGCAACGAGTGAGATCCGGAATGCTAACGCAAACAGAATCACGGCACTTTACCTGTGCTTCAGATAATATAGAGGTACCGGGGGGGACCACAGCGCCCTAACAGTAACTCCTCCTGGCTATTCATTGGTCCGCGGACATATCATTGGTCCGCGGACATATCACAATCAAAATAATTCATCCAATATTCTTTATTTATGTAAACTACTTTACTGAGCAAGCAAACTGAAAAAAACCCATGAAGAACTTCATTCTTGGTTAACTTTTGAGCTTTTGAGCTGACTGATAGTGTGGCCTATAAGTATAATAATATATATATATATATTAATATATATATATATATATAAGTAATATATATGATATTTTTTTTTTTTCTGTGTATCTGCTGACATGTACATTACTTTCTATGTCTTTATCATGCATTACAGTACTCCTGTGCAGACCAGGCCTGAAATCATAAAGTTTACCCAAGAAACCATAGACATATATACATAGACATATATACATAGACGCCGCATTCAGCACTGAATCGTACTTCAACAGGTCCGCCATGTTGGATGTGGCAGATCTGACTAAACTACTACGAGGAAATGGACTGAACTTCACAAAGCGCCTTTCTACAAAGTTCTTTAAGCTAATGCCTCTATACACCCATTCACACACACACTAATATATCTGGGAAGATCATGTCTAGATGTGACATGAGGCTTTTCTGAATAAAGAGCACTAACGTTTACATTTAACTGATTTTGATTAATCGTTTTTATATTCACATTGATGAACATGTACACACACACACACACACACACACACACAAATATCTCAATATTTAACATCACAGTAACAGTGTTAAAAGTTGCATACGTTGTTTTGGGGGCCTGCTTGTTTCCCAGATATATTAGTGTGTGTGTGAATGGGTGTATACAGCGCCGGTCCTGGCCACATTTGACCAACCCGCTCAATGCGGCGTCTATGTATATATGTCTATGTATATATGTCTATGGAAGAAACATGAGTCACTACACTGGCTGTACACACGACACGACAGCAGCAAGCCACGCTTCAGAAAAACAGACTGCTGCAGAGGGAACTTGTCTGAATCTGATGTCAAAAGGACATCGACACACACATACATGTACAAGGTGTGTTATACATTTGCTGTACCTAGTTCCACATACCTAGACATCCTGCTTTAATGACGAACATGACAATAAATGCTACTTATAATTTAACCGAGTATTCTGTTATTTCTTTTTTTGGTAACACTTTATTTGAAGGGGTGTTCATAAGACTGACATGACATTGTCATAACTATGACATGACACTTGTCATGAACATTAATGAATGTCAATGACTGCTGTCATTAAGTGTCATGCGGTTTCTTATGTCATCTTTTACTGTCAACTTGACATTGTTTGGGGTGTCTTTGTTATGACAACTTGACATTTACCAAGATGACATAGGCTGACCATGTCTTTGTCATGACAACTTGACATTAACCAAGAGCACTTTCAGTAATATCTTTGTCATGACAACTTGACATTAAGCAAAACCACATAGCTGAGAAGTGTCTTTGTCATGACAACTTGACATTAACCAGCATGACCTGCAGGTGACTTTCGCTTCAGCCTTGCACCAGCCCACTCACTAGCTTGGACCTGTGAGCGCCTAGGACTGGGGTGGAGACACACTAGGGGTAAAACCAGGGTGCTCTCTCCTTGGGCCCTGGGGAGGAAAGCTTACTAACCTACTTACAGCACAGCTACCAACTGGCTATCGTTACACCAGACAACTTACCTGTCACTTTCAGCCATCTCCTTCCGTGGCAGGACCGACAGTTAAAACTTGTTTTATTATTTCTTGGCTTTGTATCAACATTATACTTCACGCTCATGTCATTGCCTATCTTTAGACCATCATGAATCGACATTTGCCTGTCATTACACCATCATGAATGCTACTGCCTGTCATTACCACCATCATATATGTGTCCTAAGCAATTTCTTTGAGCTCAAGTAAATGGTACACTTGGACTATTGATTAATATGTCATTAAGTGACGCTACACAGTTAGATCCCCAACAACATGATGTTACTACTTGTCATTACACCATCATGAATGTGACTTTGCCCGTCATGACATCATTATGAATGTGTCATAAGCATTTTCTTTGAGCTCAAGTAAAGTAGTACACTTTGGACTACTCATTATATGTCATGAAGTGTTACTACACCATAGGATCCTTTACCAACACCAACATGAATGTGTTCTACCTGCTATGACACCATCATGATTGTCATAAACTTCAAGTAAACTGGTACAATGGACAATTCATGTTTTATACATGTTACAGGCAGATCTTTTTAAACACCACAACACAGTCAAGTGAGAGTCATTCAACTGTTTTTTACTTAAAGTAAAACAATAACACTGGAACGCAAAACTGAACATGATACAGTATAATGGAACCCTTACATCAGTCTTTTGGTTGAAGACATTTTCATCTCTTCATACTTTTTTAATGTCATGGAAGAGACGTCCCAGACACCCTAATGATGTTTAGAGCCTAACCAGTGATGCCACTCTATCATATCATATCTATATATCATAGAAAATTTCTAAAGAATTCTGAGTGTGCCTGACTCTGGCCCCGTCGTCCCATGCATTATTAATGACACTGCTCAGCAGACTAGAAAAAAATTTTGAGAGTGACGAGTGGGCTGTTGCTGGGGGTCTGTATTCAAAAGCACACTCAAATGTCATTTTTAACATGTTTATTTAGACACAGGAGCAGCTAGCGCTTACGTGCTAGCAATTAACATTAGCATTTTTAGCTAGCAGTTAACATTAGCATGTTAGCATTAGCATTTTTGCATTAGCATGTTACGATGATGGACTAGCAGTTAACATTAGCATGTTAGCATTAACATGTTAGCGCTGATGGGCTAACAGTTAATATTAGTGTAACCCTTCTGAAGCAGAAAGTATTAGTAATGATAATAATAACTTGAACTAATGGCCAGAATAAGAAACAGAAGATTTAAATTCGGCTACGGAGCCCAGGTGTAACCAACCGATGCACATGAAAGACACGACACTGTGGCTCTTTTTGTTAATGAGAACAATGCTCCCCTATTTAATATGAAGCTGGGGAGATATAAAACCACATGAAAAACATACAACAGCCTTACCCGGGTAGGTATAGAAAATAATAAACAAAATAAAAAGTTTTCGCAGCTGCACGTGTTTTTTCTTATTGTTCTGTTCACTTCACTATATCTGCACCCTTTAGGTATCCAGCCACACGATTGTGTGTGTGTGTGTGTATGTGTAAAAGTGAGCAAAAGGATTCAATTCCGCCATGTACGTCTACGATCCTCCAGGGTCCGGCTCGCCATCAACGTCTCTCTCTGGCTCCGTCCTCCAGACAGCCTCTATCGAAATCCAAGGGTTCCTCAAAAACCTGACCTACAATAAGTAGGATCAGAACATATTTCTTCAATTTCTCATATCTTAAACTATGAATCACTTTAAATTGTCTCTATATTCTGTAGAGAATAAGTGCTTTAACTAAATTTGTATTGCAAAATAAGATCACAATTTCTCAGTAGCAAAAGGTAAATAATTATAAGTATATTATGATACCAAATGATTATTTTTCTAACAGTACCATCACATATATATATATGCTATTTACATAGCAATTAACATATTAATTATCACAAATAACCAAAATGTAAACTCTTGTAATGTTCACAGTAAGAAACCATAACTTAATGTGCTTAAAATAAACAAATATGGTCACAGTCACACACATAGCACACCATAACTCAAGTAAAAGCTAGACAAAATTGTTACATCAGAGCTTATTCATCAATACTTGGTGTGACTAGCAGTGCTGATTAGCCCCGGAGCTAGCGCTCCGATATTAGCATTGAGGCTAGTGGTTAGCTCATGGACTTGGCAGTTTAGCTTGTAGCATTAGCATTTTAGCATTTAGCATTAGCACAGCAGGACGATCTCTCACCGCTGCGATTCTTCACCCGAGCGAATCCTCCAACTGCACTCCTGCAGGTCGTGGTCGTCCGGGGAGATTCCTCCTTTGTTTTTTTCCGAATTTTTAATCACTTTTTTCCAGTTTATCCACTTTTCTGTTTTCTCCGTCCTGACATTAAGACCGTGTCCAGAACATGCTTCCTCTTGCTCCTTCTAGAGGCTTTAGTGAAAAGTGAACCTGCGTCAGGTGGGATTACAGACTGCATCTGCTCCTCTGACTGTATGACAGACCGGGACCACAACTCATCCCTTTCAAATTAAAGTTCCAAGGCTGAAGGGAAAGTCACCTGCAGGTCATGCTGGTTAATGTCAAGTTGTCATGACAAAGACACTTCTCAGCTATGTGGTTTTGCTTAATGTCAAGTTGTCATGACAAAGATATTTACTGACTAAGTGCTCTTGGTTAATGTCAAGTTGTCATGACAAAGACATGGTCAGCCTATGTCATCTTGGTAAATGTCAAGTTGTCATAACAAAGACACCCCTAACAATGTCAAGTTGACAGTAAAAGATGACATAAGAAACCGCATGACACTTAATGACAGCAGTCATTGACATTCATTAATGTTCATGACAAGTGTCATGTCATAGTTATGACAATGTCATGTCAGTCTTATGAACACCCCTTCAAATAAAGTGTTACCCTTTTTTTTTTTCAATTTCATATTTGAATTACGGGTTATTATCATCCTTTTGTGACATGTTTTGGATTTATGCAGGAATTCACCGCATGCTTTAGGCCAGGTGAGCGCACAAGCACCTCTTTAACATTGTCATTGTCATGTTTACAAGATCTAAACAGTCACATTACATTTGAATACATGCCACACGCCATGTAAAAAGGGCCATTATGCTGCAACTAACTACACTCATCGAAGTACACAAGGCAAGTCAAGGCAAGTTTATTTGTATACCACAATTTGTACACAAGGCAATTCATAGTGCTTTACAGAGGCAAGGAAAAACATTTGACATTAAGACAAACAATAGAAATAAAATAAAAAAAGAGAAGAACGTTTAATTAAAAACATCAGAATGTCATTTGAAATCATTGAAACAGCAAATTTGAAAACAATTCACAACATTAAACGAATCACAGGATTATAATTAAAAATTCTTTACAAGACCTCAGCCACAAGCATGTGAAAATAGAAAAGTTTTTAACCTGGATTTAAAAGTGCTAAGACTTGGGGCTGATTTCGGTCCTGCTGGTAGTTTGTTCCAGTTGTGAGCAGCATAACTGCTAAATGCTGCTTTACCGTGTCTGGTTTGAACTCTGTGCTCCACTATCTGACCTGAGTCAGTAGATCTCAGAGCCCTACTATTCTACTAACATGTTGTTTATGTATTGTGCGCCTAAACCATTCAGTGATTTCTAAGCTAGTAGCAGAACTTTAAAATCTATTCTGTGGCTAACTGGGAGCCACTGTAAAGACTTAAGAACTGGGGTGACGTGCTCTGATCTCTTTGTTCTGGTCAAAACTCGAGCTGCTGCGTTCTGAATGAGCTGCAGCTGGTTGATACATTTTTGGGGGAGTCCAGTCAAAAGACCATTACCCTAGTCAAGTGTACTGGAGATGAAAGGCTCAGTGTGGTGGCTATCTTACTTGTTCTTTTTCTTGTTCTTCATTTCTTTGTTTATAACCACTCTAATAAATGACAGGAGACCGTTTACGCATAACTCTGGCCGGCCGCGGACACAGACGTGTGACCCGGTGTCATGGTAAAACGACCGTGTCGCTCCGCCATTTCTTTATTGAAAACATACAACACACCTCTTCACTTCCTGCTTCCCACGGAAGCCACATAAGCTCAAAACACTGGCGGCTCAATACTCATTGAAACACATTGAAACCTTTTCTCTCCTGGTTGAATTGAACATGAAATAAACAATAATAAATGGCGCTTACATTCCGGCCCCTAATTGTTACTGCTGGGCACAACAATTACATTCCTACATATTAAAGCGTCATTTAGTGTGAAACTCTGAAATAATGAACTTCCTTTTGTTGCCTTTGTTTACATGAACAACATACATTTCTTCACATTAACAGTACTTCAAGTACAGGTGTGTCACACACACAAGCATGAACTTATTCTTCCATCTCAAGCAATAAACATAACTTATCTACTGGTCTTTCCAAAACACTTGTTTTAGTTTTTACAAAAGCACGTCTAACAAGACCCTTTGCATCAGGAACTGTCTTTTCCATTTTTCCCATCAACCATGAACCTCTCGGTGCGCTGTCGTCCACTATGAGCACGACATCACTTTCTTTCAGATTTCTCCTGATTTCTGTCCACTTTTGCCTCTCCTGCAAGAGCGGCAGGTATTCCCTTGTCCAACGTTTCCAAAAGATGTCAGACAGGTATTGCACCTGCTTCCACCTCTTTCTGTCCTCTCTCTCAAACACTCCAGGAGGCAGCACTGGTTGTTTTTTCAAAAGAAGCAAATGATCAGGTGTAAGAGCCTCTGTGGCATGTGGATCATTTGACACTCTTGTTATGGGTCTGCCATTTACAATAGCCTCGACTTCACAAAACAATGTGTGGAGACGTTCGTCGTCAAGAAGTTGTCAAGAAATGCTTGTGTCTCAATCTTTTCAATCTTTAGCTGATCTTTCCTTGCCTTTAACTTGCACTCTTCAAGCTCTAATGACTCTATCTCTTTCAAGGATGCTGCTTGTGCAAGTAAAGCTGCATGTTCTGCTTGTTCCTTCTGACGCATGGATGAGATGGATGATCTTGAAAATCCTGAAGATCTAGAAGTTCTGGACGTTCCGGTTCTGGACGATCCAGTTCTGGACGATCCGGTTCTGGACGATCCAGATCTGGGCGGTCTAGTAGAATGGTCAACAGCTGTGCTTTGTCCCTCATGAAGCACAGGTTCATCCTCCGCTGGTGCAGCAACCATAGATACGCTGTCATCTGGACTCACAGCGTCTTGATACTGTTGCCTTGATGCATAGATCCATCCTTCAGCTTCATTAACAAATTGATTGAATCTTTCATTCTTTGGCTTGAACCAAAATGTTTGATCTGCATCCTTTTCATCATCAGGCAACAGTCTGAGTACACCATCATTTGCATGACCAAACTCTCTCAAAAGTTTTGAGCATTCAACCAAATGTTCATCAACAGTGTCTGGACTCTCATTGTCTTTCATTAGTCCGTCTATTTTGTTCACCTTTGACGTTAACTGTGATAGTTTGGACCTTCTTGTGTTTATAAATCGGCTTAGTAGCTCTTCTAGGCCCCGTTCGGTGGGCTTTGGTGCCCTCTTGTGGTCATTCTTGCTCCCGCAGCTCAGTGTTCTTGGTCTTGTCATGACGCCGCCGTCAGCCATGTTTGTTTACGCAACGTCTGACTCAACTGTTCATAAAACGGTCTATAACACAAAGCACCGTGGCTTTCTTTATGAGTGTTATCTTATGAAGACCGAACATGCTAGTCGTCTCACTTTTGTCTTCTGGCTTTGTACTTTCACTTATCTGGAAGCGTAGCGTTGTGGTCTTGCCTCGTTGCGTTCGGCTATGTGGACTTAATGGCGGCGCGGCCTCGTGTTGCTGAGCTGGTCGTTTTACTTAATGTGGTGGCTATCTTACTTGTTCTTTTTCTTGTTCTTCATTTCTTTGTTTATGTGGCAGGTCGGGTGTTGCTCTGCTCCACCCCCTCCCACTTAATCAGTATCACCGGTGCTTGATTGCGCATTGGCAGCACCTGGTTAACTACTGCGCTCCTCCGGGGCGCATTCTCTCCCTGGCATTCACCTGGAAAGGCTCTGGGTCGGCGTGCTCCAGTTTGGTTGGTGTTCGGTGTGATTTCGCCAGGTAAGCGTGTGTGCTTTAACTGCATCTTTATTGCACAGTATGGTGCGACAACCGCCGTGATTTTGTTTTCAGTTTTGGCCGTACTGGTTGGGTTGCAGCTGGAGGAAGTGGTGTCCGCGTTCTGCTGTTGTTGAGGACTGGTTTTTTTTAGTGCGTAAAGCTCTCTCTATCGGTAAGCATGCTCGTTGTTAATCATGGTTAACTATAGTAGCCCTTTGCTAACAGCTGTTGCCCTCTGCTCTGTCCTGCTGTAGCTGCTGAATTTGCAGCGGTTCTGTCTCTCCTCCTGCGCTCTGTGGATCCACTGCACAGCCTATTGATGACCACCGCAGCCACCTACGCATAACATCCGCTGCCTCCAGCCTTGGTGCAGCCGCTCCGTTTTCACGCTGTCTTCCACACCGTAGTTTCTTTTTCTTAATGTCCTGAGTTTCTGTTGTGGCTCTCACGCAGCACCAGACTCAAGCCCCACTGCAACTGACTTATTAGTGTTTCTTTGTTTGTTTGGTTTATTTATTTCTTGTTTATGTAGTTGTTTTGGGTAATCAGTTAATTTGCAAGCTCTTTGGTTTCTTTATTTTGAATTACAGATGGTTATTTTGTTTAGTTCTAATTTAGTTACATTTCTGATTTTGTTTATTCTTATATAAGTAAATTTTCTTTAAGTATTTCTATATAGGTTAAAACAATTAATGTGTATTCTTTCTGTTGGTGTGCATGTGGGTGTGAATGTTGTGTGTGAGTGTTTTTAGAATAGGACATTTTAATAATTCGTATAGTTCAACCTTTGAGTGTCGCTCCACCTAATTTTGTGTGTTTTCTTCCTGGACAGGAGCTGGTGTAGTGCGTGGCAGACTCCCTGGTGGTGGTCCCATCTCACCTCCCTTAAGTTTGCTGTGGCACGTGGTGGTTTGGTTTGTAATATTGTTTTTGTGTGTTTTTAAGTTTCTTTAGTCTGTCCGCCTCACTGAGCTGTCCCTGCTCCTATTTTTGTTTATTTTCCCCCCTAACGAATGGTGGTATAGCAGACACGCAGGTTGTGAAGAATATGTTCATTTTACCTCTAGTAAACCATTGTTAAATAAAATAATTTATATTTTTGGAAGTCCGTCTCTTGTCCTCTCTATATAGGTGTAACGAGTCTGTGCGACCTCATAGTATTCCCCTTACAGGGTTGAGTGAATTTCCTGGGGTGCAATTCCCCAGGTGGCGTTGTTGGACAAATCCCCCCCCTCTTTTACCACGTCTCGCCACATTTATAACCACTCTAATAAATGACAGGAGACCGTTTACGCATAACTCTGGCTGGCCGCGGACACAGACGTGTGACCCGGTGTCATGGTAAAACGACCGTGACGCTCCGCCATTTCTTTATTAACAAAAACATGAGACACACCCTCTCACTTCCTGCTTCCTACGGAAGCCACATAAGCCCAAAACACCTGTGGCTCAAAACCCATTCAAACACACGGAAACCTCCTCCCGTCCAGCCCAACTGAACACAAAACACAAATAACACAAATAATAAATGGCGCTTACATTAACAATCATAGCAAGTTTCAGACAGCTTGCCTGCATTTACACTTATACATGTGAAACACACAAATGTATGTGCAGTTATGATATTGAACACACAGTTACTATTACATGTCTTATTCTGTCCACATTATGTTGTATAAGATTGACATGTTTCGACAGAAGTTATTGCAGGTCATCTTTCACAACTGCCTTAGTAACTGAACTTAACTTAACTTAACAATCACAGCAAGTTTCAGACAGCTTGCCTACATTTACACTTATACATGTGAAAGACACAGAGGATGTAATTGTTGAAGTTACACAGACATACTACAGCTTTCATGATGCTGTACTTATTTCACTGATATGTTTTCCCTTACTGAATACTGACTGAGTACAACTATAGAAATGTCTGTGCAGTTATGATATTGAACACAGAGTTAGTATTACATGTCATATTCTGTCCACATTATGTTGTTTGAGAACACAAGTGGTAGCAATAACAAAGTGTGGGTTTTTCATGTAATTGTCTTTTTCAAAAATAAGTTTTATAAATGCTATGTGTCTTGGTCAAAGTTTACCTGAAAACATTGCTCATGATTAGTCATGATGCTTTGTCACACATCTATTTACATAATTGTTTTTACAGATCTGTTCTACTGATCCTGAATGGTCCATGTCCTGCTCAGATGCCCCAAAGCTACTGTGACGACTGCAACATGCATGCACACATTCAGGTCATGTGTGTGTTCTGCCTTTGTACCAACAATGATGTCTGCGGACAGTCATGGAACTCCCCTACCTTGGAATTCTCAGTCACAAGATTTTCTTTATTCTCCTGGACTTCACCTGCCCACACATCATACAAGAACATGAGTAGTATAGGAGAAGTCGTGGTTCAATAGCCACACCAACCACACAACCCAGAAAACCATTTGTTTCAGTGACAGGGTCACATTACATTGATCCAGCTCTTGCACCAGTGGCGCTTGCTCAACAAATGTGAACTCCTGTGGAAAAACTTCTGTAGACCACAAAAACATTCAACTGGTATTTGTGTCACTGGCACAAGTTTGAAATAAGATAATTCCCAGCCTCAATAATCACAAATTTAAATGTATTTTTCTTTACCTACATGGGGCTATTCCAACCAACAAGTATTAGTCTTGTTTTAGTACTACTTTGAGTTTTGCTTTATTTGTAGTAAATAGACTCAGAACCATTCAGTAGAGTACTTCATTATTTTAACAAACTTGATAGCTGAAAGCTCTGGCTCCCAATCTACTTTTGGAAACTATAGGAACCACAAGGAACCCAGCGTCCTGAGAGCGCAGTTTTCTAGAGGGGTAGTAAGGTATTATGAGCTCTTTTAGATATGATGGTGCCTGACCATGAAGAGCTTTGTAAGTAAGGAGAAGAATTTTAAATTCTATTCTAGATTTAAGAGGTAGCCAATGCAAGGAAGCCAAAATGGGAGAGATGTGATTTCTGATCTTGGTTCCTGTCAGAACACGTGCAGCGGCATTCTGAATTAACTGCAAAGTCCTAAGAGACTTATCAGAGCAGCCTGATAACAAAGAGTTACAATAGTCCAGCCCAGAAGTAACAAATGCGTGGACTAGTTTTTCTGCATCCGCTTGAGAGACAATGCGTCTGATTTTAGCGATGTTACGTAAGTGGAAGAATGCAGTCCTCGAAATTTGTTTTATGTGGACGTTAAAGGACAAACTCCAAGATTCAAGACAGTGGAGCTGGAGGCCAGGGTGATCCCATCTAAAGTAACTAAGTCTCTAGAAAGAGAGTTTCTGAGGTGTTTGGGTCCAATTACAAGAACTTCAGTTTTGTCTGAATTTAACATCAGAAAGTTGTAGGTCATCCAACTTTTTATATCCTTATAAATATATATATTTCTGCTGAGATTTTTTTGTTACACTGCTTTACAGACTCTACAACTATCACATTTTAGTTCTGAATCCTACCATATCAACTAATGCGAAGGAACACTACATTTTTGCCAATTGCAGCGCCCCCAACAGGCGGCATGGGGCGCTATAGCTATAGATTTTTTTTGTCCAGCCCCCTCATTAATTACTGCAGTCTTGTTTTAGTACTACTTTGAGTTTTGCTTGATTTTTAGTGAACAGACTCAGAACCATTCAGTAGAGTACTTCATTATTTTAACAAACAGCATATATATATCAGCTGACATTTATTTGTTACACTGCTTTACAGACTGTACAACCATCACATTTTAGTTCTGAATCCTAACATATCAAGTAATGCGAAGCAACACTACATTTTTGCCAATTGCAGCGCCCCCAACCGGCGCCATGGGGCGCTATAGAGCTTTTTTGTCCAGCCCCCTCATTAATTACTGCAGTCTTGTTGTGGTACTACTTTGAGTTTTGCTTTATTTTACACTACATTTTTTCCAATTGCAGCGCCCCCAACAGGCGCCATGGGGCGCTATAGAGCTTTTTTGTCCAGCCCCCTCATTAATTACTACAGTCTTGTTTTGGTACTACTTTGAGTTTTGCTTTATTTTACACTACATGTTTTCCAATTGCAGTGCCCCCAACAGGCGCCATGGGGCACTATAGAGCTGTTTTGTCCAGCCCCCTCATTAATTACTGCAGTCTTGTTTTGGTTCTACTTTGAGTTTTGCTTTATTTTACACTACATTTTTTCCAATTGCAGCGCCCCCAACAGGCGCCATGGGACGCTATAGAGCTTTTTTGTCCAGCCTTAGGCCTTGAGAACACACACGCCAAGTTTCAAGCACATGGGATGAAATCCCTAGGAGGAGTTTGTTCAAATGCGACCCCTGGAAATGACCCAAAAACCCGAAAAGTACAAATTTGACAAAAATTGGACGCCGTACGGTTCACTGTAGCCTGGGGCACCAAGAGACTTTTTTGTGCGTCTGGGCATGTTACATACTCCCACCGAGTTTAATACACGTGGGTGAAACCGTGGCGTGGGGCACCTCCAAAAACGCACACTTAGGTGGCGCTGTAGAGACATATGCGTGCGTGCATGTGTGAGACCCCCAAAATATGTAATTTTACACCTGACATGGGGGGGATAGGCAAATTTTCTTGAGTTTTTGGGGTGACATGGGCCTTCAAAACGGCAATTTACTTTATGTCTGAAGAAAAATAAAAATAATAAAAATAATAATAAAAACAAAAAAAAATAATAAACATTCGAAATTCAATAGGGCCTCGCACCCGTGCTCGGGCCCTAATAATAAAAACAAAGAAAAATAATAAGCATTCGAAATTCAATAGGGCCTCGCACCGCGTGCTCGGACCCTAAAAAAAATAATAAAAACAAAGAAAAATAATAAACATTAGAAATTCAATAGGGCCTCGCACCGCGTGCTCGGGCCCTAATAATAAACATACGAAATTCACTAGGGCCTCGCACCGCGTGCTCGGGCCCTAATAATAAAAATAAAAATAATAATAAAAAAAAAATAATAAATAAATAAACATGCTTGGGCCCTAATTAAAG
Source organism: Larimichthys crocea (assembly GCF_000972845.2). Lineage (NCBI taxonomy): Eukaryota > Metazoa > Chordata > Actinopteri > Sciaenidae > Larimichthys > Larimichthys crocea. The sequence continues at coordinate 12,295,015 of NC_040019.1, forward strand.
CTGCGGTCCGGTTTGATACCCGTTTTGTGTATGTGCGACAAAAACTCTGGGAGGAGTAGCGAGCAAAAAAACGGCGTAAGAATAAGAAATAATGCGCGTGGATAACATATAGTGTGCGCTTTCAGCACACTCAATAAGCGCGGTGGATAACATATAGTGTGCGCTTTCAGGCACAACTCAATTTAGAAGAACATATTAAGACGTGCACTCACCCTGGAAGTCCATCTCTGGTCTGCTCTTCCTGCCGCGAGTTTCTAAAGCAGGAAGTGAGGCCAAGAAAAGCTGGCTAGCGAGCTAACTTGTTTGTCAAAGTCAGAAACAGTCGGAGAGCTAACACAGCATGCACGGGTTAGCTGAGAGGGGTCACGTCGGATCTCTCGGTCCGTCCGGTTCGGTTCGGTCCTGAGCTCTCGAGATGCTCACCCGCGAGAGAGACGTCTGCACAGAAGCTAACAGGTACTTCCGGCGCATTTACAACGTCACTGTATGCAGAAGTGGTAAAAACCTTTTTTAAAAACAAAAAAACACTTTATTTAAAACCTACAATATTACATGCATAGACACATAGACATATATACATAGACGCCGCATTGAGCGCTGAATCGTACGTCGACTTCGCCGCCATATTGGATCGGGCAGATCTGCCCATAGACATATATACATAGACGCCGCATTGAGCGGGTTGGTCGTTGGTCGCGATACGTAAACGGCGCCGCCATATTGGATCGGGCAGATCTGCCCGTAAACTAATAAAAGGAAATGGACTGAACTTCAAAAGCCGCCTTTCTACAAAGTTCTTTAAGTTTATAGTGTCTCTTATACACCCATTCACACACACACTAATATATCTGGGAAACAAACAGGCACCAAAAACAAACGTATGTAACTTTTAAAGTGATGATTATAAAGTTTACTCCTTATGTAAGCACCAAACCAAGGTATGTATTTTTCTAATGCTGACTGTTTCACAGCTACATACTGTGTGTAAACACTGTTACTGGTGATGATAAATATTGAAATATTTATATTTAAACATTTAATCTGTGTCTATAATAACCATCCTGAAGAGATGTGACATGTGGGTTTCTGAAGAAAGAGCACGAAACGACAGTAACGATGTGTGAGGCATCGTAGACACATGAAGCGGAACTGAGAGACGAGCACTGATAAGGCCATACAGCCACGGTACATTGGCGACTTGAAAAGACGGGAGATGGTTTTGAACAACCAGGCCTGGTCCAACCTCAAGTCCCCATGGTCAAACCAGAATAGTGTGTAGAAAGTCTGTCTCGAAATGGCCGCCATGGTCAAAGCATGTCCACAGAACACCGCACAAACAAAAGGCAATTAAAAAAACGTGTGGCATTTGCCAAGGCCCACAGACGGCTTAAAGGAAGGACGCTGGAAAAAGTAGCAGAAGGGTGGAGTTTTTTCAGATGAATCTTCAGATTAATTACATCACAAGCGCGACGCAATATTGCAGGAGACCTAGTAGAGCCCGCATGGACCGGAGATTCACCCAGAAAACATTTAAGTTTGGGTGGCGGAAAAATCATGGTCTGGGGTTACATCCAGTATGGGGGTGTGTGAGAGGATTTGCAGGGTGGAAGGCAATCTCAATAGCCTAAATATCAAGAAGTCGCATTGTCTCTCGGGGATGCGAAAAACTAGTCCACGCATTTGTTACTTCAAGGCTGGACTATTTGTAACTCTTTGTTATCAGGGCTGCGCTAATAAGTCCTTAGGACTTTGCAGGTAATTCAGAATCTGCTGCAACGTGTTCTGACAGGAACCAAGATCAGAGATCAAATCTCTCCCATTTTGGCTTCCTTGCATTGGCTACCTATTAAATCTAAAAATGAATTTAAAATTCTTCTCCTACTTACAAGCTCTTCATGGTCGGCGCACCACTTATCTAAAAGAGGCTCAATAATACCTATTACCCCCTCTAAACACACTGCGCTCTCAGGACGCTGGGTTCCTTGTGGTTCCTATAGTTCCAAAGTAGATTGGGGCCCAGAGTTTCAGCTATCAGGCTCCTCTTCTGTGGCAACAAATACCTTTCTGGGTTCGGGAGGCAGCACGTGCAACACTTTTAAGAATAACTTAAGACTTCCTTTTTGATAAAGCCTATAGTTAGGGCTGGCTCAGGTCATCCCTTAGTTTATGCTGCCATAGGAGATACTGCCGGGGGACCCCACCAAGGGTTAGGCCTAGCCAGGCACGGGTATTGGTTGAAGATGCCACATCGTCCCTTACCGAAAACACTCTCTCCTCTCTCCCCTCTCTCCTCTCTCTCTCGCACACATCTTCCCTTACCGAAAACACTCTCTCTCGTCATCTCGTCATTCTCCTCTCTCTCTTCCCTCCTCTCCCCTCTTCTCTCTCTACCTCTCTCTCTATATATAATCTATAATAGTATGATATTCTAAAGAAATCTATACTATTCGTCTAATGTACTCTATTACTTCTACTAGCTACTCATCTAATCTCTCCATATCCCGCTCCCTCATGTGGAACAGTCTCTCATTCATTGCCTGTTCCACCCACTTCCCCGGATTCCTGTGCTCCTGTCGGCCAGCGTTCTCGTGGATGTGGCTGCTGGCTGTGATCCTGCATGACGCCCACTACATATTATTAACTTGTCTTATTACTACCAGATATAATTACTGTAATCTTTATTATCATGTCATTTAAATTCATTGTCGTTTTATCAGTCCATTGTACAATAGGTTTTTGTGTGATTGTCCTGTACACATGACATCCCATTGCACGTCTGTCCCGTCCTGGGAGAGGGCATCCTCCCCTCTGTGGCTCTTTCCTGAGGTTTCTGCCAGCTTTTTTCCCTGTTAAAAGGGTTTTTTGTGCATTTTTCCTCACTGAACCGATGGTCTAAGGACATCAGGGTGTACACTCCCTGTACAGATTGTAAAGCCCTCTGAGGCAAAATGTTACTTTGTGACTTTGGGCTATACAATAAAAATGTGATTTGATTTAAGTATTAGCACCTCTTACATTCCCAACCAAAAGGGGGTCAAATTTGCAGCAGGATGGTGCTCCATCGCATAACTTCATCTACATAAAGTTCCTCAAGGCGCGAAGATCAAGCTGCTTCAGAACCGACCAGCCTAGTCACCAGACATGAACATCATTGAGCATGTCTGGGGTAGCATGACGACGAACCAAATAATCTTGATGAACTCTGGGAGGCATTTAAGACTGCTTCCTTTGCTATTCCTGATACATTGCCGACCTCATGGATGCAGTCCTTCAGCTCATGGAAGTCATACAAGATATAAATATGGATCTCCACAGCACCACTACTTAATTCACTGAGTTATGCAACATATTATTTGTAGTTTGAATAATTATTTGTTCATTTTCACATTATCTCTGTAGGGCGACAAAACTTTTGTCTTGCCAAAATCTGAACCTTCTGTGTTCATTGAATAATCAATCTTTCTTCTGTGAAGCAAATTTATTTTAGTACATTAAACATCTTTGGGGAGGTTTTAGCTTTCATTGTCAATCAAATAAAATACAACATTTTATTTGTATGCCAAGTCACAATAACATTGGCCTCAGGGGCTTCCACAATCTGTACAGGGCGTGACACACCTGTCCTTAACCCTCGGTTCGAGTGAGGAAAAACTTCCACAAAAAACCTTTAACAAGGGAAAAAAGGTGGAAGAAACCTCAGGAAGGAGCCACCGAGGGGGGATCCCTCTCCCCAGGACGGACAGACGTGCAATGGATGTCACGCGTACAGGACAATCAACACAAACAATTGTACAATTAACATGACTGATAAAATGACAATGGAATACATGAATGATAAAATGACCACAGTAGCGAGTATGGTAGTAATAATGACATAAGAATAATGCGTAGTGACGTCGTGCAGGATCACAGCAGCAGACCACGTCCACGAGAACCTGCTGGACGATAGAGCACACAAAACTCGGGAAAGTTTGGTTAGTAACATGCATTAATCAGCCATGTATGTTCACAGATGAAGGGGGGAGAGAGGAAGAGAGAAAGATGAGAGAGAAGAGAGACTATGGACACAAGGACCCAGCATCCTGAGACGCAGTGTTATCTAGAGGGGTATAGGGTATTATGAGCTCTTTTAGATATGATGGTGCCTGAACAATTAAGAATTTGTAAGTAAGGAGAAGTATTTTAATTCTATTCTAGATTTAATAGTAGCCAATGCAAGGAAGCCAAAATGGGAGAGATGTGATCTCTACCTGGTTCCTGTCGAAACACATGCAGCAGCCTTCTGAATAACTGCACAAAGTCCTAAGAGACTATTGGAGCAGCCTGATTAACAAAGAGTTACATGGCCAGCCTTGAAGTAACAAATGCGTGGACAGTTTTTCTGCATCCGCTTGAAGACAATGCGTCTGATTTTAGCGATGTTACGTAGTGGAAGAATGCAGTCCCGAAAGTTTGTTTTATGTGGACGTTAAAGGAACAAATCCGATCAAAAAACACTCCAAGATTCTTTAAGTGGAGCTGGAGGCCAGGTGCAGGTTGAGTGATCCCATCTAAAGTAACTAAGTCTCTCGAGAAAGAGAGTTCCTGAGATGTTTGGGTCCAATTACAAGAACTTCAGTTTTGTCGAATTTAACACAAAAAATTGGTAGGTCATCCAACTTTTTATATCCTTAAGGCATGCTTGGAGTTTAGTTAACTGATTGGTTGCATCAGGCTTGATCGATAATATAATGGGTGTCGTCAGCATAACAATGAAAATTGATAGAGTGATTCTAATAATGTTCCCTAAAGGAAGCATATATAAACTAAATAGAAGTGGTCCTAGTACAGAACCTTGTGGGACTCCATGAAAAACTTTGGTATGCATGGAGGATTCATCACTGACGTGAACAAATGTGAGATCGGTCTAAGAAATACGACTTAAACCAGCTTAGGGCGGTTCCTTTGATGCCAATTTGATGTTCCAGTCTCGTAGAAAGAATTTGATGGTCAATGGTGACAATGCAGCACAAGATCTAACAGGAACAAGTACAGAGATGAGTCCTTTGTCTGATGCCATTAGGAGGTCATTTGTAACTTTGACTAATGCGGTCTCTGTGCTATGATGCACAGTATCTTAGACAGAAAGGGAAGGTTTGATATCGGTCTGTAGTTGGCTAAGACCTCTGGGTCTAGAGTGGGCTTTTTAAGAAGAGGTTAATACAGCTACCTTAAAGGACTGTGGTACTATCCTGATATAAAGACGATAATCGTATCCAATAACGAATACTAACTACAGGTAAAACATCCTTGAGCAGCCCGGTTGGGATGGGGGCTAAGGGACAGGTTGACGGCTTAGCTGCAGAAATTATTA
>NC_040019.1:12300377-12326659 GCF_000972845.2 Larimichthys crocea
AAGTTATTTGATGAAGGTCGATGGGAGGGAAAAACAGTCTAAATACATATCAGGTTTTACGCTGTTTCCAAACTTGCTGTATCAGAATGCAGATCAATGCCTGTTTGAGGGCAAGAGGTGATTAATTTGTCTCTAATAGTTATTTACTTTCATTAAAGAAGCTCATAAAGTCATTGCTACTTAGACCTAAGGAATGATGGGTTCAGTAGAGCTGTGGATTCTCTGTTAGCCTGGCTACAGTGCTGAAGAGAAATCTGGGGTTGTCTTATTCTCCTCTATTAATGAAGAGTAGTAGGCTGCTCTGGCATTACGGAGAGCCTTCCTGTTGTTTTGAAATTATTGCTAGACTCGATGAGATTCTTCCAGTTTAGTGGCACGCCATTTGCGTTCAGATTTACGTGCCTCTTGCTTTAATTTACGAGTCTGCTGGCTATACCATGGTGCTTGCCTTCTTTGTTAATTATCTTCTTAATCGAGGTGCAATAGAGTCTAGAGTTGTCGTAATGAGCCTGTAATACTCTCAACAAGTGATCTATTTGTGAGGGGCTAAAGGAAGTAGACAAGTCTCTCTGTTACAGTTAGACATGGCATTGAATCAATGCTGAAGGAATCACTTCCTAAATTTGGCTACAGCACTATCCGATAACATCTGCTGTAGAAGTTTCTCCACAAAAGACTTTAGTCCGGTAGTATGAACTCAAAGGTTATTAAAAAATGGTCAGACAGAAGAGGATTCTGTGGAAAGACTATTAGATTATCAATTTCAATGCCATATGAAAGAAACAGATCAAGAGTGTGGTTCAGACAATGCATGACAATATGAGCCATTTCTAAAACCAATGGATTAATTAAAGTCACATTATAAGCTGTTGTTTCTAAAAATGGATAAGTCATAAGACTTTTGTTCAGGGACTGTATGCATTATGTATATATAGATATTAGATTAGGGGTATTGGTAATAGATCTTGTGCTGCTAGAACACCGAAGGACCACAAAATACTACCCCAACTCTGAAATCTACAGTATAATCCAGTCAAATTATTAAGTGATCATGAGAAACACACACACCACACACACCACACACACACCCCACACACACACCACACACAAAAACAACACACACACCAAGTCACAACATGATCAATGTTCTGAGCCCTTTACTCTCAAAGTCACTCAGTGTGACATTCACAATATGCCAGATAATTATTTTTTTTTGTGCATTATTTTCATCACAAAAAAATCCACATGTGGTCAGGGTTGTGAAAGTAAACTTGATGGCTCCAGGATCGCTTCTCTTTCATTGTCATCTGGTTCTTCTTGCCACAATATCCCATACTGTATAGCAGCCTCTGCTGTTCCTCCTCCCCCATGCTCAGAATGTTCAGGCAGAGTCCCACTTTAGCTGAGAACAGTGGTTTGTTTGGCCTCAACCCATCTTGCTGAAAGTTGGCAATTATGAAGAATGCGATCTTTCAACCGAGTCCTATGGAAAGACAGAAAGAAAGATGTCTATACCATAGCTGTCTACACCAACAGTATCTGACACAATAGATACTGTGAAAAAGCTTCTGCCTTCCACTGGTGTGTCCACATCTGCAGGTCTGAAAGTAGTGAGACCTCTGCCTGTTGCTCTTCTTCCTGAAATATATAGATAAGCAAAATTATCAGTTGTAAAATTCAAAACACAAGCTCCAAAAAAGAAAAAAAAGAAAAAAATCCATCATTGCCCTCCTCTAATAGGCCTACCTAGACATATTAGAGAACTCAACAAATGTTAATTTTTAAAATCCAATCATGCATTATCTAGACACTTTATCTACCTATATACCTGAAAACAAAAGAAACTGAAGACAGAATTCAAACAAAATAAAAATCTGACCTCAGCAATGTCATCCACCTTCCTTTTTGTCATCCTAAACACTGGTAGCACCTCACCTCGCAGAAGGGCTTTAGATGCTCTGTTCCAGGTGGCGAACAGCTTTCCATGGCTCAAACTATAGAAATAAATAAAACATTCTTGTAACACTTCAGGTCAAATACAATCTTTGCAGTCTCACCTTCTAAGGTCAAACTTTTCCAAAGGATGATACCACCACCACTGTCTCAAAAGTGGCATTTCCAGCTGGAAATGAACAGCAAACAAAAAGAAATCACACTATGTCATAATAAGTGTTTTGTGTTGTTTAATTTGAGCTTACTTTGATTGCATGATTAACTTACAAAAGAAAAAGTCGTAGGGAGCATCCAGTGTTGTGTAAGGGGCATTCTGGGAATAGCATATTAATTTTAATTTAATGCTGAAATCTTTAATGCACACAGAATTACAAATATAATTATATACCAAATGTGTCTACTACCATCAACATGAGATGCCACAGTCAATCCAATATGGTTGTTGTGGAAAATCCTAGATATCAGAAGAAGTCAGTTGTAATTTATTTTACAGTATATAAAGTATTCAACTATTAATAAATACATGCATTAACATACTTTACAATATACTCTACTCCTGATTGTAGTCCAGTTCTCTTTGTCCAGTTGCCGGATTTAGTGACTGGGATAGGTTCTAAAAGATAGTTGCCATTAAAGATAATATTAGTCATTCAGTTATCAATATGGGCTCTTTTCATGTTTCTTGTGCACTTAAACAGGTAATATCACTAATTAGCTCGTCGAAACATCCTGGTGTGTTTCATCGTGTTGATCACGTCCGTGGGTTCAGAAAGATGTTTTCAACTTTGTGACTATGCCCAACTAATGCATGGAGAGTTTACACAAATGTTTCACAACGTTACATACAAACAAATGCGAAGAGTTACTTACGTTATGCACTAAAAAGTTAGAATCCTTAGGTGTTGATGTAACCACCACTGGCGAAAGTAAAAATTTGAAGTCATCTAGTTTCAAAACGACAACCCAAAACACATGTAACATTCGGTAATAATGACCTATAACGACTACTACAACGGCACCTATATTGATGATGAACACAAGAAATCATGCATTTACTTTCTGTGGTAATAAAAATCAGAAACTCACAGCTACTTGGAGAATAAGTTCACTATTCTTTTTTTCGTATCTGCGCTCTCGCTGGTCTCTCTCGAATTTAAGGGCAGGTGAAAATGACCCTTCAAAATGTTCTCCCCACCTCCCACCCACCAAAAAACATCATCACTTCCGGGCCTGACAGTGGGCGGTGCCTGACAGTGGAGGTCTGCAGCCAGCATCTCTTGTGGAAGAGTGGTGGTTGGGGGTTGGGGGGGTGGGATCGCCCGCAATACTGAGTGCTTTGCGGGCCAGACGTGTGTCGTAAATGTCCTGGAGGGAGGGAGGGGATCACGACGATCCTCTCAGCTCTCTACTATGCGCTGCAGGGTCTTCCTGCAGGATGCAGTGCAGCTGCCGTACCACACAGTGATGCAGCTGGTCATTGATTCTCTCGTGGTGCCGCAGTGAAAGTCTGTAAGATGGGGACTGGTGCACTGGCTCTTCTCAGTCTGTGTGGGAAGTAGAGGCGCTGCTGAGCTTTCCTGGCCAGTGATGCGTGTGCTGCTCCAGGAGAGGTCCTCAGTGATGAGCACACCCAGGAACCTGGTGCTGCTCACTCTCTCCACAGCAGCACCGTTAAAGGTCAGTGGTGGTGCTGGGTCCACGTTCAGAGAGTATTGTTGCTCTGCACTACTTTGGCCAGTTGGCTCACCTCGTCCCTGCCTGTGGTCTTCCGATCAGGAAGTCCAGCAACCAGTTGCAGAGTCGTTTTGCAAATTTATCATTTTTTTACCACCAATTCCTCCTTTCATAAATTCGTTTGAGGATAAATGTTGTTTATAGTTTTAAAATGAACTTCTTTACACTTTGGGGGATTGAAATCGTATTTAGTGGGAACAGTTGATATTTCAGATTTGTTCTAATCTCTAGAGTGAGGGAGCTTTTTTTCTACCTGGATATAAGGTGTTTATGGAGTACAGCCTTAAAAACTTGTTGTTACTTTTTTCGTTTAGGAGGTCCAGCATCATCTATCTTCCACCTGTGTAATTCGAGTTGGTATGTTCAAAATATTATTCTTAATCGAATGGATAAAAGACTATTGGGATTCTGAGAGACTTCTTGTAGATCTCACTGGAGCAAGTCATGCCATATTTAGCAGTAAAATCTTTAAGTTTCAAGATTTTTCCATGTCCACCCATTATATGATAACAGACACAAATTTGTTTTGTCATCAGCCGACTCAATCACCCTATTGTTCCACAATGGGACACACACAATCTCCACGCACACAATACAGTCCGAATGCGCTGCTTAGAGTTTGGGGAAAGTCGTATCGTTCCACACGAGGCAACCGCACACACAACGCAGCTCAGAGTCAGCCGTAGGCAACGGTCGGTCAGTCACTGGCTGAACCCAAGCAACAGAGCGCAGCAACAGTGCAGCGGCAACAATTAGCAGCGAAGCAGCGGTCGCAAGTAGCCGTGGCTATATGGCCTTATTAGTGTGTGTGTGAATGGGTGTATAAGGGACATTAACTTAAAGAACTTTGTAGAAAGGCGCTTTATGAAGTTCAGTCCATTTCCTTGTATTAGTTTACGGGCAGATCTGCCATTTCCAATATGGCGGACACGTTAACGTGACACGACCAACCCGCTCAATGCGGCGTCTATGTATATATTCTACGCTTTTATCCCCTCTGCCCACGGCCCGATTGGCTGATACCCAGAGAGGGCGTATGCAGCAAGTTCATGTTCAATGTGGCAGTGGTGCCTCATACCACTACACATATTATAGTCATTTCTCATTTCATGTAAATCTGTTGGCTGTTTGTAATGCAAACTCTTTTTATATTGATTCAAGTGGTAGTATTATTACTCAGGCCATGTTATATGCTATGCTATTGGAAGACTGCTTGTCAGATTGCTGTCAGCGTTTCATAAAATAGTGTTTTTATTGCAGTAACTTGAGATGTGAGATGAAAGGTGTTTCAGGTAGTAGTATATGGGTCCAACTCCCATTCACCTGTTCCTCTTCATAATGGCTTGCCCTTTTTTGGATGGTACTGGATGAGGAAGCCCTAATCCTCAGATGATGATCTCATTGAGAGATACAGATTCTCAGGTGATGGTCTAAGATATTTATGTAGGCTACTGGGTCCAAATAAAGATACAAGCACAGTGGTGGCAAAGCCTTGCGCTCTACTGTACCACAGTAGTGACCCGATAACGGATGAAGCGGTGAGAAACGAGCCGAGACTTACACGGGACTCACCCAGAAGGTGGAACAAACACGTGGGGTCTTTTAGAAACCGGGGCCAGCTGCAGCGAGGACTGTGCCTCCACACGGGGTGGCCGCGACAACACCACGAGCGACCGCTCTAAAGGCATTCATTTTTTTATGTAAATCCCTGACGTGGGGACCGATATGCTGAAAATGCTGAATACCCACTATTTACTAAAACATTTTTACCTCAGACTTTCAACTCGACATATCAACAAATCGAATTACAGTTGTCCCTCACTATAACGCGTTCACCTTTCTGCCCTATTTTTGGTGTAATTTTGCATGCTTTTTTTTTTACAGCATACTGTTCAGTACAAATGCGCATTGTGTCGGCGTCCTGAATAGCTAAGGGAGTACTGTACCAAAAAATGCGTTCGGCTAGCCAGTTTACATAAATGTTCATACTAGCAGTGTGACTCTGAACGTGCTGTATGTTTGCAGTCAGATTGTCATTAAATTAAATTTGTTACAATGTTTGGCTTGAAACAGGTTTTGATCTTGGTTTCATTACTCATCAGTTGTGACTTATTTTTGTTAAATATGCGAAAGTTTGAACTTTGAGAGTTTAACTAAGAGAGAAATGTGAGAAATGTTATGCCTGTCTGAGAAAATAAAAGTGTGTGGTTTGGGGTTTTACAACCTTAAAACTTGTATAATAATTGTAAAAAAATAAAGCTGATTACTTCGCAGATTTCGTTATTGTGGGTTATTTTTGAACGTATCCCCGCGATAAATGAGGGACACTGTAGTACACTACTGTTTTGTCATTGAAAAAAGGCATGTTCTGATATGAGACTGAAAATCTCCCCCTCCAAATCGATAATATAGGTAAATGATACATTTTCTGAATCTCAGGTCATGCCAGTATTTCAGTATTTGGTTTTTGTTCTCTGATGCTCCCTGGTGCCACAGAATTAAAAGACAATAGATGACATAGGCGGAAATGGCAGGAAATGTGTGTGATTGAAAGTTTGAGAGCCTCCAGGGTTGGCTGTACTTATCCAAAATGTTCCACAAAAGGATTTAATGAAAGCTCAGAGTCCCCCCTTAAAATGATACCAAACATAAACAAAATAAAATATTCCAATATGTCCAATATAGACTTTCAGCTATATCAGTGTCTGTTTAATTTATACGCATTATTTTCTCAGCCTTAGCTTACATTATGGTGATAACTCAAAACAGCTACTCTTGTCAGATGGCCATCATATATCATTGAAAAGCTGAGATTCCAGGCTTTCAGAAAAGGTATGGTAGCCTTTGCCACTTTTTCGGTAATGGTTTCCATATTTTGAGGCCCTGGCTCACGGTCTATAAAGGCGTGCAGTTATTAACATGTCAACTATAGGAATCAGGAACCATAAGTTACTAAGGCAGTTCATATGCAGTGCATTAGTGATTAGTATTTCATAACATATTTAGGGCCCGAGCACAGCGAGGCCCTATTGTATTTCGAACGCTGAACGACGTTTAAGAGTAAATCGCATTTTCCACAGCCCATATCCCCCCCAAAACTCACGAAAATTTGCCTACCCCCCCAATGTCAGCCGTAAAATTACGTATTTTGGAGGTCTCACACATGCACGCGCGCATACGCCTCCACAGCGCCACCTAGGTGCGCGTTTTTGCCGGTGCCCCTCGCCACGGTTTCGCCCACGTGCACGAAACTCGGCGGGAGTATGTAACTTGCCCAGACGCACAAAAAAGTCTCTTGGTGCCCCGGGCTACAGTGACGCGTACGGCGTCCAATTTTGCTTCAATTTGGCCTTTTCCCGTTTTGGCCTCATTTCCAGGGGTCGCGCATTGAACGAACTCCTCCTAGGGATTTCATCCGATGTGCTTGAAACTTGCCGTGTGTTTCTCAAGGCGTCGATAATGAAAAGTTATCAAAATCACAACTTTTTATCAGAGGGCGTGGCCGTGACGGAGCGTCAAACTCCACGCTGCTGATTTTTCCACAAAAAAACAGACTCCATTCACTTTTTGCTGATTTTCGGGAAACGTGTGCGGCTATCATATACTTTGTCACAGCTGTCTGAAACTTCTTGGGCTTGTTAAGAGCAGTTATATGCACAATTCAGCTGCATAAATAATGAGGGGGCGGGGCAAAAGCGCTCTATAGCGCCCCCTTGAATTTTTTTTTTCAAACAGCACAGTTTTGGACACAGAATTATGAAACTCAGCCACTGTGTTCACACATGGCAGGACCTACAAAAAAAGTCTATTGTCCAAAACTGTGGGGCGGGGCTGTTTGAAAGAAAAAATCAGCGGCGAAGGCGCCGATTCCGATGTGAGCTCATATCTCAGGAACGCTTTGGCGAAACGGAACCAAATTTGATGTCATGCTTCGAGGCGCTGTCCTAGTCCAGGAAACAAATATGTGTGTCATTTCGTCTCTAGGGGGGCGCTATTACCAAAAACATTGTTTTTGCTCATATCTCCTGAAGTGTTTGTATTTGAAATGAAATTGTGATATCCACAGATACTGTGGGTTGCCCCATTGATAGTTGATGCCAACTTTTCATGTTAGCCAATCGCTGTTGGCAGCAACGCCACCAGACAGACGTTTGCTCATATCTCGGCAACGCTTTGACCTCCGAAGACCAAATTCGGTCACGGGCATCGAGACCCGCCCCAAAGTGTGCCAATAACATTTGGTGTCATTTGTCCACTAGGAGGCGCTGTAATGGACAAAATTGCATGTGAGCTCATATCTCAGGAACGCTTCAGCGAACGGAACCAAATTTGTGTCATGCTTCGAGGCGCTGTCCCCAGTCCAGGAAACAATGGGTGTCATTTCGTCTCTAGGGGGCGCTATAATATCAAAACATTTTTTTTGCTCATATCTCCTGAAGTGTTTTAAATGAAATTGTGATATCCACAGTACTGGAGATGAAAGGATCAGCGTCTCCTGATCTGTTTGGGACATAAAGTCCTTAACTCTGGATATGTCCTTAAGTTGGTAGAAGGCTGTTTTGGTGACTGATTTTATGTGACTCCTGAAGGCCAGATCTGAGTCTATGAGAGCTGTCTGAAACTTCTTGTGGTTATTAAGACCGATATTATAAAGAACGATATTATGCACATTTCGACGTGCACACATTTCAACGTGCGCATATCTGCGAGGGCCCGACCATCGCTGCTTGCAGTTTTAATTTTATATTATGATGTTATGTTTATTATAATTGTTAGTAGAACATGATGGTGACAATATAGCCATTATGTTTTTGGAGTTTTGTTTCATATAGACTTCCTGAGTAAAAGTTAGCAAAATGATGAATTTTGGGAGAAACGTGTGACCGTGGCGATCCATAGAAACATTCAAGAAGTAATCGGCAGGAAGCACCTTCACAGAGCTGTCTGAAACTTTTTGTGGTTATTAAGTCCAATATTATAAAGATCAATATTATGTACATTTTAACGTGTGAACATTTCGACGTGCGCATATTGCGAGGGCCCGACCATTGCTGCTTCCGGCTCGGCCGGGAATCGATTGCTATGACTTTTCTAAGAGTTTCGCATGTTTTTCGTGAATTTATTGCGAAAAATTTCCCATAGGGAATGAATGGGGAGGCCCGAAAAAATGCCCGAAAACATTTTCAACAATGAACTGCTCTGGCATACTTTCACCGAGAGACTTCGTTTGAACTTTAAAACGTAGGTATGCTTCCCTTATCTTCAGGGATTCACTACACTCATCGACAGCTTTTACCGTTTTTAAACTATCAAGGCTCAAAGTTGAGCAGGTTTTTAGTCAAATTTCTGGGTTTATAATGGGTGTGTATGTGGCGGAATGTTTGTGCTAGAGTGGATGACATCATCAGCTAGAGTGAGGAGCAGGGAGAAAAATCAGTGAAAAAATAAAACGTATTTGACTACCGTGGCCTCAAATGCCCCACTACAGATACAATTTATGCATAGAAATGTAGCAAAATTTGTTGTATCACTCACATTCGCCTGCCAAAGCTGTCAGACATATAGTTTTGGCTCCGTACGTGCTCATTGATCGACTACTCCCGCCAACATGCTCATAGACTCCCATGTTAAAAAAGGCGGGAAATTTTCTGGAGGAAAGCAGAAGTAACGTTTCTCTCTCTTGCTCCTGAGGGCACATTTCTTCATTTATCGACACAAAACGAATATGTAAAACGATCAGGAAGGTCTCATCGTGCCTCAGGTTAAGCCGGTTCAATGATTGGAATTACGGTTTGGCCAGAAGTCCTTCCTGTTCGAGAGGAGTTCTCAGCATTTTCTCTCAGTCTCTAACTGACATTCTAACAGGTGCAAACTGCTCCCCTGATTACAGTTGGTCCTGGTTGCTTGGCAACCTCAGCCTGCTTGTAGGAGAAGAGGGGGGAGGGGCCACCAGAAGCTGAGCGGCGGCCATTTTAGTAGTTCTTAATTTGAACCTGTCTGTGTAAAATGGCAGACAGAGACAGCAGAGCGTTAGCGCAAGCTGTAAAGACATGCTATTTGCAAACATTAGCGACCCATGCTTAAAATTAGTGCTAATTAACATAAGCCACTAGGAATTAAATACATGTTGATTACTAACATGTTCATGTTAATTGCTAACCCGTCAGCCCATCAGCAATAACATGTTAATGTTAATTCTAACAGGTGCAGATTAGCTGCTGCTGATTAGGTCCTGGTTGCTTGGCAACCTCAGCCTGCTTGAAGGAAGAGAGGGGGGAGGGGCCACCAGAAGCCGAGCGGCAGCCATTTTAGTAGTTCTTGGCACTTCATTTGAACTTGTCTGTCTAAAATGGCAGACATAGACAGCAGAGCAGCTAGCTCGTTAACATGCTAATGATAATTACCTTTAGCCACTAGGAATTAAATACATGCTAATGTTAACATGGTAATGCCAACATGGTAATGTTAATTGCTAGTGCATCAGCGTTAACATGCTAATGTTAACATGTTAACATGCTAATGCTAACATACTAATGATAACATGCTAATGTTAAAATGCTAATGTTAAATGCTAGCGCATCACCATTCACATGTTAATGCTAACATGCTAATGGTAACATAGTAATGCCAACATGTTAATGTGAACATGCTAATGTTAACTGCTAGCGCATCAATGTTAACATGCTAATGTTAACATGTTAATGTTAACATGCTAATGCTAACTGCTAGGGCATCAGTGCTAACATGTTAATGTTAACCTGTTAATGCTAACTGCTAGCTCATCAGTGCTAACATGATAATGCTAACATGATAACGCTAACATGATAATGTTAACTGCTAGCGCATCAATGTTAACATGCTAATGCTAACATGCTAATGTTAACATGTTAATGTTAACATGCTAGCACATCAGCGTTAACATGCTAATGTTAACATGCTAATGTTAATTGCTAGCATGTAAACGCTAGCTGCTCCTGTGTCTAAATAAACATGTTAAAAATGACTATTTGAGGTGTGCTTTTTGAATACAGACCCCCAGCAACAGCCCACTCGTCACTCTCAAAATTTCTTTTCTAGTACTGAATTTGCTGAGCAGTGTCAGTAATAATGTATGGGGACGACGGGGCCAGAGTCACGCACACTCAAAATTTCTTTAGAAATTTTCTAGTGTTATTCAAATGTTTCTCATCGGTCTGCTCTGAAGCTCAGCGTTGGCTCTTTAGCCACGAACAGTTAGGTTCAATAGGAGATACAAGGTGTTAGCAGAGGTCGGTCGGTGGGTTAATGAGGCTGTCTCGTGCTTCCAGATTGAAGCATTAATATTCATTAATGAGTATGCATCTGTGTGTTACCGTGACACTGCTGTGGTTACATTTACTGCCCTGGTCCCGGTCCAGAGAGACCCCCTAAAACCGGACTGTCACAGAACCAGTATCTGTGTCTGTAATGACCTCATCATGCACAATAAAAATCTAAATTTCAGAGTGTGCAGAAGCATTTGGTTTCCATGTTATTAAAGCAGACCTCAACATCCTTCACCAATCTAAAGCAGTGCACCTCTCCTTGTCTCTCAGTGGGAACTGAACCAATGACCCTGGGTTCTCCCACATCTCCTAAGCCCATCTCTGGAGCTCAGTTTCTGCCTGGCTTCTTGATGGGTGACCTGCCAGCTCCAACTACTCCACAGCCACGTACCTTCAGCCTGGCCACACCCATCGTGGAGAGTGCAGGTAGGCACAGAGGTTAGCAGAAAGACAGCGGTCTGCAGATCAGCTGGTTATTCTTTAACTCTCCGTGTATTCTGTCCTGAACTCCAGTAGGAGGAGACTCTGCTCCACAGCCTGTTGTCCCCACCCCCAAGGATAAGAGTGGGGCCCCCCCCATTCGCAGTATCCATGATGACTTGGTTAATGTGGCCACCCCCCTCAACACACACAGGCAGGTCAGTAGACTGGCACTGTCTTATTGATGGCAGCCTCTGGGAGCCCATGTTTCAGGGCTGTAGATATCCACATAACCAACACTGCTTCCAGTTTGGTTAGCAGCCCGTTTCCGGATGGAGAGATTAGATTGATGGAGACGAGCAGCATGGGGCAGCACCCGGAAGTAAGTTTGATCTTCAGAGTGTCACTAGTTAGTTTCATTAAACTCTCCGCTTTGTTCAGTTGCACCGTCTCTTCTTACACCAACCAACCACATGCTACGCAAAACACGTGTCATAAACAAACTATCTTTATTTCCTGTGTTATTTCAGGCATGAGTGAACGTGCCTTTGCTAAATCTTTTCAGTTTATTTAACTTTATGATTATTAATATGAAATCTTCAAAAAAAACTAGTGTCATTACCACAAATCATTATTTTGTACATATCTGGCTGTGTGATGTCATCCAATGAACAGTTCCCAAGATGAGGACAGTCAGACATACACACACATACAGATTGGGATTTCTACATTTTTAGTGTGATGATGATGCTGCAGCACCCCCTATTGGCCAAATGGCACAAATTGGTTCTTAGTCTTTTTAATTGCCACCACCTCTCTACTTTGCATCTCAGACGGGGTATGCATTGAGAGATGCGAGAGACTATAAACAAGGAAACATGCAGCTGTCAGTGCTCTTTAACAGCTGAAGAGACCTTTGATGGAGCGTGTGATAACACTGATAATGTGACACAGTTATCAGTGAAGAGCAGCAGGGATTTCTCTCTGTGTTTAACAAACACCTCCACATTTATACTGTTTCCAGCTCAGAGGCACATAATCATTTCTACTGCCACAGTGCATTTATATTTTTCATGATTTCTATCTGTATGTACTCATTCTGATTGTGAATCCATTATTGAATAACTCACAATATGATTATGGTGGTCTTTTAAATGTTTGAGGGAAAACTGAAATGATGTAACGAGACAGACAGACAGATTTGGAAAAAAGAGGGCTAGAATTAAATATAGGACACTTCTTTGTTCGAAAGAGAAGGGAGGATTAAATTTACCCAATTAAAAAAAATACTACTGGGCTGCTCAACCCAGGGCTATAATCATGTGGATTACAAAATATGCAGATACATTGTGGGTGGAATGAAACAAAATTCTTGCAAAAATGTATCATAGAGTTGCTTCCATTTTTAAGTGACGTAACACTAAAGAGGCTGAAGGTGGGCAATGTCTGGATCAGGGGGACAATGAAAGTATGGTCAATGGCAGGACATAAGGTAACTAGCAGCTCAACATGGAGGGAGTTTGATTGGAAGATCAAAATGAGGTATTTTAACACTCCGTCTATTACCTCAAAGTACAGTAATACTTCGGAGAGGTGTTGGAGGGGTGTGGACTGGTGGGGGACTTCACATATATATTTTCGGATTGCCCAAAGATTTTAGATTTTTGGAAGAATATTCAAAAGGAAATAAAACATGTTTTGGGTAATGACTTTACTTTAGATCCAGCATTGTACATTAGATTAGGTATAGTCCCAGATAATGTCATAGATGGGAACTTGGCTTCCTTACTGAGAATTCTGCTTTTAATAGCAAAGAAAACAAATACTGATAGCTGAAAGCTCTGGCTCCCAATCTACTTTTGGAAACTATAGGAACCACAAGGAACCCAGCATCCTGAGAGCGCAGTGTTCTAGAGGGGTAGTAGGGTATTATGAGCTCTTTTAGATATGATGGTGCCTGACCATGAAGAGCTTTGTAAGATCATTTTAATACGATGCGTCTGATTTTTGCGATGTTACATAAGTGAAAGAATGCAGTCCTCGAAATTTGTTTTATGTGGACGTTAAAGGACAAATCCTGATCAAAAACAACTCCAAGATTCTTTACAGTGGAGCTGGAGGCCAGGGTGATCCCATCTAAAGTAACTAAGACTCTAGAAAGAGAGTTTCTGAGGTGTTTGGATCAGCGTCACATGTGACTGAATGTAAAAGATAATAATGATGTAAAAAATATTTATCTCAATAATAAAACTTCATCTGGGATTTTGAGTGAATGCACATGTATACATTTGATGTAAAAATTAAAAACTTAAAACTAAACTAAAAAAGAAGGATGCAATTGTTTGTAATTAACAAGATGTTTAATGAACTGGTGACTTTTAGATATAGCAAAGAACAGTCAGCCATGCATGAAACCACAAAATGTGTTGAAGACATTCTTTTAAATCTTTTTCTGTCTCTCCAGTGTTTTCCGGTTATTCAGTCCCCTTTGTCTGCACGCGGGGCCTCAACTCCTGGAACAGGTACACACTGACACCATTATTACTACTGATACTGGTGCTGATGTATAAAAAAATCTGTTCAAAGTTTAGAGTCATCATTACTTCATTTCCGTTTGTCACAGTGAATTAACTATTAACCACATTCACACAGCAGCCATTTTTCTCTGACCTCACACTCTGCAAGAGACGTAGGAATATGTTATGTAGGATTCTAGTCAGATGTATGATCAACCAATTATACCAAAGAGGTGCTATAGATCATTACGTTCACATGATGTTGTAGAAGAAGTTTCATGTCACAGGTCATACACCATGGCAAGACTGAGCACAGCAACAAGACACAAGGTAGTTCTACTGCATCAGCAAGGTCTCTCCCAGACAAAGATTTCAAAGCAGACTGGTGTTTTTAAAATGTTCAAGGTGTTTGAAGAAGCATAAAGAAACAGTTACTGATGCAGTGGTCATCCAGAGAAACTTAGTGCAGTGTATAAAAAACACATCAAGCTCATTTCCCTTTGAAATCTGAAGATGTCCAGCAGCTCAGAACTGGCAGTGACCAGTGGGACCTAGGTACGCCCATCCACTGTCTGTCGAAGTCTCTCCAAGTGGTCTTCATGGAAGAGTTGTAGCCAAAAAGCCATACTTCTGATATGGAAACAAGGCCATGGGACTCGAAAAACACAGGAACTACGGTGCAGAAAAATGTGAAATATTTAGCTGTAGCAGAAGACTGTTTGTTTGTTCACAGAAGAGCTGGAGAGCAGTACAATAATGAGTGTCTGCAGGGGACAGTGAAGCATGGTGGAGGTTTCAAACTCAACCGGTCGTGGTGGATGACTGTCCACCAATGAGCTTGGGTCTGCTCAAGGTTTCTGCCTGTTAAAAGGAAGTTTTTCCTCGCCAGTGTCACCAAGTGCTCGCTCATGGTGGAACTGTTGGTCTCTGTAAATAATATTATGAAGAGTACGGTCTAGACCTGCTCTGTATGAAAAGTGAGATAACTTTTGTTTTGATATGGTGCTATAAATAAAATTGATCTTAATTGATGACAATTTATTCTTTGAAGGCAAAGGGTGGTCACACCAAATATTAATTAATTGGTGAAAATAAACACTTTTTTAACACCATTTTTGAATGCATACTGAGTTTACACTGCACAGTACTGTATATTAAGGTAAAACAACATATTTGAATGATACTGTGAGACAACAGCTAACACACAAGACACAAGAGAGTTTGCTCTTCCATCTCTTCTCTATAGAACTATCCAGCTCATTAGATAAGATATGATAGATTTTATTGATTCCACACTGGGGAAATAAATAAATAAATAGGGCATGTTCTGGTGGCTCTGTTGGTGGATTGGGATCAGTTTGGGAACAGTCTGCATGTTGTGTCTTTGGGCAAGATACTGCACCCTAGATTGCTCCTGAAGGCTGCACCATCAGTGTATGAAATTGTGTGAATGAATAAATGAGACATATAGTGTAAAGCTTTAAGTGGTCAGAAGACTAGAAAGGTGTTTATATAAGTACAGTCCATTTACCGTCTGTCTCTCTCCCTCTGCCTGTCTCTAGGTGTGCAGCAGGTGTGCCTGTCTCCAGCTCAGGTGGATCCCTTCTACAGTCAGGGAGAGTCTCTGTCATCTGATGACCAGCTTGACCAGACCTGGGTCACAGTCTTTGGGTATTTATACCATTAAATGTACAAACTGATAACACTGCTGAAGTGCTCTGTGTACTGTGGATACATTGACACATGAACTGTGTGTGTTAGTTTTCCTCCAGCCTCGGCCTCATACATCCTGCTGCAGTTCGCTCAGTACGGAAACATCCTCAAACACACGGTGAGACACACACACACACAAAGCATCTAGTCCTATAGCAACATGACTAATCATTTTCATCATTTAGATGACAGGGTTTTTTTGTACATCGCCAATGCAGGCAAGAAATTAGCATGTAGAAGAGTGAATGTGACACAGAATGGGCTGATTGTGTGCCTCAAACAGAAGCTACTTTGATACTTTATGTTGCAGACCAGTTCCCCCAAGAAAATGGAGCTCCACTTATCTCTGTTACCACCTACGTGAGAATCATGCCTAACAGCACAGAGTGTTGGGATGATAGCCACAAAGACTGCAGAGTTATGATGCAGCAAAGAGACTTGCACATAGCCATCATAAAGCAGAGGTTTAGTTACAAGATGAATTGAAATTTTGCATTAAGGTTGTAAATAAAAGGACATCAAAAGTATATAATAAGTATTGCTATAAATATATAAATCTCTCCATGATGGCATTCTCACTGAATTAGGGCTGCCACAAACAATTATTTTGATAGTCGACTAATCGGATCATATGTAAATTGACTGTAAATCATACAGCTTATCACACCAGCATGCAGCTGATCAGATCATTAGCTTTCAGCTTGAAGTATGAGCTAACTGAAAATAAAAACAATTAACATGAGAGCTCATTAACCCTTTAATGAAAGTCCACGGCCCTGGTAAACGGCGAGGTCCCGGCGGACGGGCGCTGTAAAGCTCGCGGCTCCACCTTCGGCCCCGAGTCTTTCCATGCGGTCCCTGACCCGCCGAGTTGAGTCCCCCGGGCAGAAGTTGCGAAAAAATCGTGGTGGTTGGTTAAAATTGAAACACCGGTCTGAATTCACGGGGATTCAGTGAATTTGCAAATCGCAACATTGTGAATTTCTGGAGGGTTTGTGTTATGGTATCATTTACGGTACAGTCAGGCCTGATGCCGATTACCACTACTGCGCATGTGCGTAGGTGTGTTTGTGTGTGTGTATGAGACAGAAAGGCAGACGCGGCAGTGGAAGCTGCAGCCGCAGTTTCAAGAGAAAAGCGAAGTTAAATAAAAAAAACATAATCTTGACTAATCGATTAATTGTGGCAGCCCAACATTGAATTTACATAAAATGTGCACCGTCATGTTATGGAAAATAACCTGTTGCTTCGGTTTGCTGACAGATGGCATCTCCTGGTAACTGGATGCACCTTCAGTATCAGTCCAGACTTCAGGCCAGGAAAGCTCTGTCTAAAGATGGAAAAGTGTTTGGTGACGCCATCATGGTGGGAGTCAAACCCTGCATAGACAAGGTCAGTACTCATTTTACTCACCTGCTTTTCTCTGTCGCTCTCTCTGCTCTCTGATTAACCTTCCACATCAGGTGACATTGAGCCCAGTATGAACTGAGCAGCAGTGAATTTGTTGTTCTCGCTGTCTCAGAGTGTGATGGACAGCAGCGTAGCCGTCTCCTCTCCACTCTCCACCTCCTTTTCCTCCTCTGTCCTCCCATCGACTCCTCGCTCAGCCATCAGACCGCTCAGCGCCGCCTACAGGAGCTCCGTCAGTGACTACCAGGTGACTTGTGGCCTCAGTCTTTTTTGGGTCCACTTCAAAATTTGAGCTGATTTCATGAATAAAATCACTGTCTCACTGTCTTTAGGTGGTAACAGACAGACAGACACCCAGGAAAGACGACAGTTTTGTTTCCAAGGCGATGGAGTACATGTTTGGCTGGTGACGTTGTACATCACAATGGATCATGGGATGCCTTCAGCCTCAGAACAGAGGGGAATCTGAATGGACAGATGGACGGATGACTAATCTACTACTGTGTGTTGTGGAGGAGCTTTCTGTCTTTCTCTTTTATAGTGTTTTTTTTATGTTTGATTCAATAAAGTTTTTCTCTGGTTTGAATTAAGTGACACTGAAGCTTCATTCAGAGGTGATGCTCTTCTTCACTGTTGACTTTACATCCTCACTTTCATACTCCGTGGTTGACAGCCTCCACACTGCTGCTTTCAGTCGTTCCACCAGATGTGAAACCTGGCTCCAGGTGTTTGCACTGATGATGGGTGGTGAGGCCTAGCTAACAGTGGCTGTTTCAGTTGGTCACATTGGGTTTGGATGGGGCTGAGGTCCGGCCTCTTTGCAGTCCAGAGATGTTCTATAACAAACACTAAAACATCTTCAGCTGTTGCCCCTTTTCACACAGTGCACATTGTCATATTTAAACAGGAAAAGGACAAACAAACAGTTTTCTCATTGTTTCCCTTCTGTAGACCTACAGAGCCCAAACCAGGAAAAACAAACTGACTAACACATAGGAGTATTGATAGTGTTCACATACTTTATTTAAAAGTTTGACAGTTTGGTAACTATGTTTGTTTTCTTGCTGAGAACATAATGTACACCCATCACGTCTACAAATATGAAGCTGGAGCCAGGAATGATTAGATTATCTTTGTTTAATACAAAGACTGTAATGAGGAAGCAGCAAGCTGTTCACTCTGCTCACACACGACTGCTCAGCGAGACATCCGAGCTGTCTAATAGTGAAGTTCGCGGATGACACAGCTGTGGTTGGACGAATCGCTAACAACGACGAGTCGGACTACAGGCAGGAAGTGGAACACCTGGAGGGTTGGTGCAGAGAAAACAACCTCTGCATCAACGTGAAGAAGACCAAGGAGATGATCGTGGACTTCAGAAGGGGCAGACATCTCCCCCCTCCCCTGCACATCGGAGGGACAGCGGTGGCTTAGTCAATGACTAATATCTGATTATGATATTGATTTGTTCTGTCTCACTGAACCTGGCTGCAGGAGGATGAATATGTTAGCTTAAATGAATCCACTCCTCCCAAACATGTTTACTCATATTCCTCGAAGACTGTCGAGGTGGTGGAGTTGGAGCCAATTTGACTCAAGTCCAATAATAAATCCTAAACCTAAACTAATTTAATTCATTTGAAAGCCTTGTTCTTAGCCTCACTCACCAACCTGAAAAACATTGCAGCCAATTTTATTTGTTACAGTATATCGAGCTCCAGGTCCTTATTCTGAATTTTTATCTGAATTTGCATCAGGCTTGATCCTTAAAATAGATAAAGTAATTATTGTGGTGATTTTAACATTCATGTGGACAACCAAATGATAGTCTTAGTACTGTGTTTATCTCTCTATTAGGACCGGATGGCTGCGTGTCTGTGCTGGGATTACTCCAACCCCCCATCCCTCTCCCTGGTTGCTAGTGATGTGTTTCATGTTGTAGATGTACTGATATGTGCTAAAACTGCTGAGGTGTTTTTGTCCTGCTCCCAGAGTGTACTCCTGACAGGAGCACAGACTGTGGGTTGTTCTTTTTTTCTCCTCCCCTCTCCCCCTGTTGTATCCCTTTTTTCTTCTTTCCTTTGGCTACCATACACTGTCCTGTCCTCCCCCACTTTCATTTACATGTATTATTTGATGGACAGACTGGTTTGCAATTTCGTTGTACTGTACTTGTACTGCTACGATGACAAAATAAGCCCCTATCATCATCATCATCATCATCAACATCATTAGAATCTCAATTGGCTTTTGTGTCAAAGTGTAAATAAACCGACTCATTGTCTGAACACACTCTTGTCTTGTTCTCTCATATGGCATTCAAATTGATCATCTAATAGTCTTTCCACAGAATCCTCTTCGTCTCACCATTTTTTAATAACCTTTGAGTTTATATTACTGGATCTATAGCCTTTGTGTAGAAACTCCTACAGCAGATGTTATCTGATATGTGCTGTAGCCAAATTTAAGGAAGTGATTCCTTCAGCATTGAATTCAATGCCATGTCTCCATGTAACGGAGGACTTGTCTGCTTCCTTTAGCCCTCACAAATAGATCATCTTGTTAATAGTACTACAGGCTCATTACGGACAACTCTAGACCTCTATTGCACCTTTGAAAAAGAAAATTAAACAAAGAGGTTAGCACCATGGTATAGCCAGCAGACTCGTAAATTAAAGCAGAGACACTAAATCTGAACGCAAATGGCGTGGCCACGAAAACATACAGGAAGGCTCTCCGTAATGCCAGGCAGCCTACTACTCTTCATTATAGAGGAGATAAGAACAACCCCAGGTTTCTCTTCAGCACTGTAGTCAGACTAACAGAGAATCACAGCTCTACTGAACCATCTATTCCTTTAGGTCTAAGTAGCAATGACTTCATGGGCTTCTTTAATGATAAAATTAAAACTATTGAGACAAAATCATCACTTCTTGCCCTCAACAGGCATTGATCTGCATTCTGGATACAGCAGTTTGGAAACAGCTGTAAAACCGATATGTATTTAGACTGTTTTTCTTCGACCTCATCAAATAACTTTAATCATTTCTACGCTAAGCCGTCAACCTGTCTCTTAGACCCTATCCACACAGGCTACTCAAGGATGTTTTACCTCTAGTTAGTCATTCTTTATTGGATACGATTAATCTGTCTTTATTATCAGGATATGTACCACAGTCCTTTAAGGTAGCTGTAATTAAACTTCTTCTTAAAAGCCACTCTGATCTAGAGGTCTTAGCCAACTACGACCGATATCAAACCTTCCCTTTCTGTCTAAGATACTTGAGAAGCTGTAGCTAATCGCTGTGTGACTTTCTCCATAACAATAGAGTGCATCATAGCACAGAGACCGCATTAGTCAAAGTTACAGATGACCTCCTAATGGCATCAGACAAAGGACTCATCTCTGTACTTGTCCTGTTAGATTCTATGCTGCATTTGACACCATTGACCATCAAATTCTTTCAGAGACTGGAACATCAAATTGGCATCAAAGAAACCGTACTAAGCTGGTTTAAATCGTATTTCTTAGATCGATTCCGTTTTGTTCACTCATGATGAATCCTCCATGCATACCAAAGTTTGTCATGGGTCCCATAAGGTTCTGTACTAGGACCACTTCTATTCAGTTTATGGGAACATTATTAGGAATTACTTATCAATTTTCATTGTTATGCTGACGACACCCAATTATATTTATTGATCAAGCCTGATAAAATCTATCAATTAATTAAACCCAAGCATGCCTTAGGATATAAAAAGTTGGATGACCTACAACTTTCTGATGTTAAATTCAGACAAAACTGAAGTTCTTGTAATTGGACCCAAACACCTCAGAAACTCTCTTTCTAGAGACTTAGTTACTTTAGATGGGATCACCCTGGCCTCCCAGCTCCACTGTCTTGAATCTTGGAGTTTGTCCTTTAACGTCCACATAAAACAAATTTCGAGGACTGCATTCTTCCACTTACGTAACATCGCTAAAATCAGACGCCTTGTCTCTCAAGCGGATGCAGAAAAACTAGTCCACGCATTTGTTACTTCTAGGCTGGACTATTGTAACTCTTTGTTATCAGGCTGCTCTAATAAGTCTCTTAGGACTTTGCAGTTAATTCAGAATGCTGCTGCACGTGTTTGACAGGAACCAAGATCAGAAATCACATCTCTCCCATTTTGGCTTCCTTGCATTGGCTACCTATTAAATCTAGAATAGAATTTAAAATTCTTCTCCTTACTTACCAAAGCTCTTCATGGTCAGGCACCATCATATCTAAAAGGCTCATAATACCTACTACCCCTCTAGAAAACTGCGCTCTCAGGCGCTGGTTCCTTGTGGTTCCTATAGTTTCCAAAAGTAGATTGGGAGCCAGAGCTTTCACTATCAAGCTCCTCTTCTGTGGAACAACTACCATTCTGGGTTCGGGAGGCAGACACGGTCAAAACTTTTAAGAGTAGACTTAAGACTTTCATTTTTGATAAGCTTATAGTTAGGCTGGCTCAGGTCATCTCTTAGTTATGCTGCATAGGTTAGACTGCCGGGGACTCTCCTTCCCTTCTCTCTCTCTCCCTCTTTCTCTCTCAGTCTTTCTCTCTTCCTCTCTCCCCCTCTCTCCCATTTGTGGACATACTGTCTGATTAATGCATGTTACTAACCAAACTTTCCCGAGTTTCTGTGCTCTCTCGTCCAGCAGGTTCTCGTGGTCGTGGCTGCTGCTGTGATCCTACAGACGTCCACTACACATATTATTAGGGCCCGTGCGCGCGGTGCGAGGCCCTATTGGATTGCAAGTGTTCATTATTTTTTTTTCGTTTTTCCGCATTTTTATTTTACTTAATCTTCCTAAAAGTAAATGCATTTTCGACAGCCCAATCCCCTTGAAAACTTACGAAAATTTGCCTACCCCCCCCCCTGTTGGGTTTAAAATTACGTATTTTGGGGGTTGCCACATGCGACCCATATGGCTCGACAGCGCCACTTGATGTGTGTTTTCGGAGGGGCCCCTCGCCACGGGTTTCATCCACGTGTTGAAATTTGGAGGGAGTATGTAACATGCCGAGACACACAAAAAATTCTCTTGGTGACCGGGCTACAGTGAACCATACGGCGTCCAATTTTTGCCAAAGTTGGACTTTTCGTGTTTTTGGGTTATTTCCAGGGTCGCATTTGACGAACTCCTCCTAGGGTTTCATCCAGTGTGTTTGAAACTTGCCGTGTGTGTTCTTAAGGCCTCAACAATGAAAAGTTATCAAAATCGTAAGTTTCGCTTTTCTGTTTAGGAGGGGTGGGGCACAAAATTCGCCGCGTTTTTGTGAAATTTCGACATGCTATAACTCTGCAAAAAATAATCCAATCTTCCCCAAACTCTGATATATGGCAGTCTGGCATAGAACACATTTCCATAACAAAATTTGGTGATTTTCACAGCGCCACCTGTTGATGAAGTGTCATATTTACGTGACGATAGCTTTCTCCAGTGTTTGAGTATATCCACCTCAAACTGGGTGTGGATTTTGTCAAGGCCTTGGTGTTGACATTTGAGAATTTTCACGAGTTTTCATCAGAGAGCGTGGCCGTGACGGCGCGTCAAAGTCAATGCTGCTGATTTTTTCGAAAAAAAAATGAGACTCCATTGACTTTTGGGTTGTTTTCAGGCAAAAGTGTTGGCCTTCATATATTTCTCAGACTCTCTGAAACTTGTTATGGTTGTTATGACCAATATTATGCACATTCGGCTGCATAATTAATGAGGGGGCGGGGCAAAAGAGCTCTATAGCGCCCCCTGGAATTTTTCCTTGTAACCGCCACAGTTTTGGACACAGAGTCATGAAACTCAGCCGACTTGTAGAACCTGGCAAATCGCATTTTGCTGTTTTGGGCTGGTTGACAAGGGGTGTTTGAACGAACTCCTCCTGGGATTTTATCATTCACTTCAAACTTGGTAGGTGTGTTCACATAGACTTCCTGAGTAAAAGTGATCAAAATATGAATTTTGAGGAAACGTGTGGGCGTGGAGATCCATAAAAAGATTCAAAGAAGAAATCGTCAGGAAGCACCTGCTGATGGCTTGTGATTCAGACCGATGTTATGCACATGTCGACGTGCGCACATTTCGCACGTGACGTCCTGAGTTCTTCCACCCTTTTTTCCCTGTTAAAGGTTTTTTGTGGGCCAGTTTTTCCTCACTCGAACCGAGGGTCTAAGGACCGAGGGTGTCACCCCCTCTACAGATTGTGAAGCCTTCCGTGGCAAATGTACTTTGTGACTTTTGGCTATACAAATAAAATTTTATTTAATCTGATCTGAAAACTGGGTATTTCAACACAGATCTAGAGAATCCTAAACCTAAAGATCAGGATTCTGCTCTGGTAATCCAATCCTCCCTTGAATCCTGATAAAAGGCTGATTTGGGTATTTCAAAAGTTAAGGCAGCTATCTGGATCAACTTGATACCAAGATTTCAGGTCATTTGGATCCCACCTCGAGGTGGATTTCACTTAGATTGCAAAGTCTCAGCTCAGCTTCTCCTGGATATTGTTAGCAGCTGGCATTGAAGCACTTTCAGTTTTTTCATACTTCTGATTAAATGAAACACAATTTGATTTAGCCTAATGCACTTTTAAAATGTTTTGTAAATAGCTTGAATGTGATTGTGAAACATGACTCAATGTATTTCAGTGTTGTGTACAAACTGATTATTTTACATCATCAAATCAGATGCTATTTTGCTATAAATGACCATAATTATGTTCAGTGAGAGCCTTCTTATAGGCAGAAATCAGATTAAATGTTTCTAATCGTGTCACTGACCAAGCTATATACCATGAAAGAAATGCAGTTACATTTCAAGCAGTTTCAAGCACTTTATTCAAAATCCAATAACTTGAAAACCTTGAATGTATCAATACAATGAAAGCGTTTCCAAGGATTTCCAGCACTCATGCTCCTGCCTTTAATAGCTGAGCAGTCCATGGCTGTGAGTGGACTCTGAAAGCAGAAGACAGAGAAGCTGTATGAGTATATCTTTGTTTTTACACAAAGCATGAATCATCACCGCATTACTGTAGCACCTGACACTTCTGAATGAACCGTATACTTAATACTCATACCATGCAACAGTATGGTCTTTAATCCGCTCACATTAGACGGCGGTAAACTTACACTTTTGACGTGAAGTCGTGCTCCCAGCTGCTCCTTTCCTGAGGTTCCGTCATGTTTCGATCCGGAGACACGAGATTTGGAAATGCGTATCTGGCCAGGTCAGGATCACGGTGATGCACCCTGCCAGTATTTTGAAATACTCATATGAAGTCAGCAGGTACCTTATCCATGACTGAGAAAGGAGGATTTCATTTCTGGATTACTTGATCCAGATCATAAGTTTTGAAAATACTGGCCCCTGCAGTAGAAAACCAAATTTACAGTTTCTTCCAAAACTCATCCCTTCTGTGTGTGCACACCAACTGTAAGTTAGAAGATAAAAGGCCACTCATCAATTCATTCAGCCTAATCATCCTAATGCATGCATTTCAACTCTTTACTCAAACTCTGTCTGTTTTACCACCATAGTTGGTTTTTGTTTGCCTGCTGCAGTTCTAGTGTATCTGTCTGCTAGCCCAGTTCCTTGCTTTCATTATTAATTCATTAATAAACAGAGCCTGTTTGAAACTTTACACATTTTATTTTACTGCAGAGTTTCTAGAGGAGCAAATCAGTAAGCCTTGGATGGCTCAGCTGTGTTCTTTTCAAATACGGATGAGGCTGTTCATCAGATGAAGGCTGTGAATATACTTTGTGTTCAGGTCTTCACTGTGACTTTATCCTGTGACTCTTTAAAGTTTATTCTTAAATCATAATCTAAACTTAAAATAACAAATTCATCTATTTTTTTAAGGTTACATTGTTGGAAGCACATTGCATTCCTGGATAAAAAAAAAAAAAAAAGACACCTTATCTCAGTGCAGTGGCCAATGTGGCACCTTTCCTTATGAGATAGTGTCTGTTTTTTTCTTATCAGTGAATGCAATGTGACCAAAACATTACTTAAATCAAGGCCACACAAATATGAAGCTTTGGCGACCTCTAGTGGGTCTTGGTTGGGAATACCCCACAGAGGTATATACTGTACTACACGAACAGGGACTCCCTCGAGTGTTCTCACCATGAGACTGCAAACTGACAAGCAGAGGCTTCACAACAAACATGATCTCTGGTCATCAGTAAGCTTTACCTGTGTGGAACAGATTTTCAAGATTCAAGATTCAGAAGTTTTATTTGCATCATTACAACACATGTAAACATGGGATGAAACAAAAATTGGTTTCCCCTGTCCCGGAGCAGCCCAATATCAAATATAAATAAAATATAAATAAAATAAAAATATCTATCTATCTATCTATCATCATCTATCTATCTATCTATCTATCTACTATCTATCTATCTATCTATCTATCTAATCTATCTATATATATATATATATATATATATATAGAACATAAAATATAAAAAGTAAAGGCAATTTAAATTTAAGAAAAGTATATACAATAAATAGAAAAAAACAATAATAGAAAAACAACAACAGTATAACACCATGGTCGTAGTGAGATGTGCAAGTGTCCAGGTTGTGCAAACAACTGCATTGTGCAAGTAATTGCAGTGCAAAGTATTTTGTATTTTGTTGTGCATCTGTGGTGGGGGGTCCAGATGGGGCATGGGGGGTGGGGGTGGGTGGGGGTTGGGTGAGGGCGGGGCTACAGGGGTCCTCCAGAGTTAAGCAGTCTCCACAGCTTCTGGGAAGAAGCTGTTCCTCAGTCTGGTGGTCCTGCTCTTATGCTCAGCAGCCTCCTGCCCGAGGGGAGAGGGCAAACAGAGCGTGTGCGGGGTGGTGGGGTCCTCCATTGCAGGAGGCCCTTTTCCTGCATCTGGAGGTGTAAATGTCCGTGGTGTGTAGGCTGCATCCCACAGTCCTCTGTGCAGCTTTAACCACCTCTGCAGAGCCTTCTTCTCTGCTGCAGAGCAGTTGCCGTGCCACACGGTGATGCAGGTGCACATGACGCTTTCCACCACACATCTGTAGAGGAGGTCAGGACTGAGCTCCCCAGTCCAGCGGCCGCAGCCTCCTGAGGAAGTAGAGGCGCTGGTGTGCCTTCCTACCAGATAGGAATGTTGGTGCTCCAGGTGAGGTCGTTTGCGATGTTCACGCCCAGGTACCTGAAGCTGGAGACCACTTCCATG